>NW_020191261.1:137209-300538 GCF_002263795.3 Bos taurus
ATGTCATGGATGTCATGCACATGCAGGTTGCTGAATCAATGCACTGGCAGGCTGCTAGTCATGCCTGATCACGTGATCCTGCGCATGCTACTGCAGTATTGGATGATCAAACATGAGTCACGTGACTGATCACACACTGACACATGACTGATCACGCACTGATCACGTGGCTATCATGCACAGATCACGTGACTGCACATGAATTGATCACGTAACTGTAGCCAATGATCATTTGGCTATCATGCACTGATCACGTGGCTGATCATGCACTGATCCTGTGACTGAGCATGCACTGATGACGTGGCTGATCATACAGTGATCACGTGATTGATCATGCTCTGATCATGTGGCTGATCATGCACTAATCACGTTGCTGATCATGTAGTGGTCAGGTGGCTATCATGCACTGATCAGGTGACTGATCATGCACTGATCACGTGCCTGATCATGCACTGATGACGTGGCTGATCATACTCTGATCAAATTGATGATCATGCACTAATCACTATGCTTATCATGCACTGATCAGGTGGCTATGATGCACTGATTACGTGGCTGATCATACACTGATTACGTGGCTGATCATGCTCTGATCACGTGACTGATCAAGCACTGATCACATTCCTGATCATGCACTGATCACGTGGCTGATCATGCACTGATCACAAAGCTGATCATACACTGATCACGTGACTCTGCATGCCCTGATCACAAGGCTGATCATGCACTGATCACGTGTCTGATCATACACTGATCACGTGATTGATCATGCACTGACCCCGTTCCTGATAACGCACTGATCACGTGGCTGATCATGCACTGATCACGAAGCTGATCATACACTGATCACGTGGTTGATCATGCACTTATCTGGTGGCTATCATGCATTGATCACGTGGATGATCATACACTGATCACATGACTGATCATGCACTGATCACGTGGCTATCATGCCTGATCACGTGGATGATCATACATTGAACATGTGACTGATCATGCACTGATCACCTGGCTATCATGCACTGATGACGTAGCTGATCATGCACAGTTCACGTTGCTATCATGCACTGATCACGTGACTGATCATGCACTGATGACATGGCTATCATGCACTGATCACGTGACTGCGCATGCACTGATGACGTGGCTGATCATACAGTGATCACGTGATTGATCATGAACTGATCATGTGGCTGATCATGCACTAATCACGTTGCTGATCATGCACTGGTCAGGTGGCTATCATGCACTGATCACGTGACTGCGCATGCACTGAGTATTGGATGATCAAACATTGATCACGTGACTGATCACACACTGATCACATGACTGATCACGCACTGATCACGTGGCTATCATGCACAGATCCGTGACTGCACAAGAATTGATCATGTAACTGTAGCCAATGATCATTTGGCTATCATGCACTGATCACGTGGCTGATCCTGCACTGATCCTGTGACTGAGCATGCACTGATGACGTGGCTGATCATACAGTGATCACGTGATTGACCATGCACTGATCATGTGGCTGATCATGCACTAATCACGTTGCTGATCATGTAGTGGTCAGGTGGCTATCATGCACTGATCACGTGACTGATCATGCACTGATCAGGTGACTGATCATGCATTGATCACGTGCCTGATCATGCACTGATGACGTGGCTGATCATACTCTGATTAAGTTGATGATCATGCACTAATCACTGTGCTTATCATGCACTGATCAGGTGGCTATGATGCACTGATTACGTGGATGATCATACACTGACTACGTGGCTGATCATGCTCTGATCACGTGACTGATCATGCACTGATCACGTTCCTGATCATGCATTGATCACGTGGCTGATCATGCACTGATCACAAAGCTGATCATACACTGATCACGTGACTCTGCATGCACTGATCACAAGGCTGATCATGCACTGATCACGTGTCTGATCATCCACTGATCACGTGGTTGATCATGCACTGAAGACGTGACTAATCATGCACTGATCACGTCCTGACCATGCACTGATCTCGTTGCTGATCATGCAATTATCACGAAGCTGAGCATACACTGATCACGTGGCTTATCATACACTGATCATGTGGCTGATCATGCACTAATCACGTTGCTGATCATGTAGTGGTCAGGTGGCTATCATGCACTGATCACGTGACTGATCATGCACTGATCAGGTGACTGATCATGCATTGATCACGTGCCTGATCATGCACTGATGACGTGGCTGATCATACTCTGATCAAGTTGATGATCATGCACTAATCACTTTGCTTATCATGCACTGATCAGGTGGCTATGATGCACTGATTACGTGGATGATCATACACTGATTACGTGGCTGATCATGCTCTGATCACGTGACTGATCATGCACTGATCACGTTCCTGATCATGCATTGATCACGTGGCTGATCATGCACTGATCACAAAGCTGATCATACACTGATCACGTGACTCTGCATGCACTGATCACAAGGCTGATCATGCACTGATCACGTGTCTGATCATCCACTGATCACGTGGTTGATCATGCACTTATCTGGTGGCTATCATGCATTGATCATGTGGATGATCATACACTGATCACATGACTAATCATGCACTGATCACGTGGCTATCATGCACTGATCACGTGGATGATCACACATTGAACATGTGACTGATCATGCACTGATCTCCTGGCTATCAAGCACTGATCACGTAGCTGATCATGCACTCTTCACGTTGCTATCATGCACTGATCACGTGACTGATCATGCACTGAAGACGTGACTAATCATGCACTGATCACGTCCTGACCATGCACTGATCTCGTTGCTGATCATGCAATTATCACGAAGCTGAGCATACACTGATCACGTGACTGTGCATGAACTGATCACGTGGCTTATCATACACTGATCACGTGGCTGTACATGCACTCATCACGTGCCTGATCATACACTGATCACATTACTGATAATGCACTGAACACGTGCCTAATCATGCACTGATCACGTGGCTGATCATGCACTGATCACGAAGCTGATCATACACTGATTACGTGACTGCATGCACTGATCATTTGGCTGATCTTGCACTGTTCATGTGGCTGATCGTGCACTGATCACGTGGTTGATCATACACTGATCACGTGGCTGATCATGAACTAATCACATTGCAGTTCATGCACTGATCTCGTACCTGTTCATGCAATGATCAGGTGACTGATCATGCACTGACCACGTGTCTGATCATGTACTGATCACGAAGCTGATCATACAATGATCACGTGACTGTGCATGCACTGATCACTTGGCTGATCATGCACTGATGACGTGGCTGATCATGTCCTGATAACCTGGCTATCATGCACAGATCACATGGCTGATCATACAATGATCAGGTGGCTGATCATGCACTGATCATGTGGATGATCATGCACTGATCACGTGACTGATCATGCACTGATCATGTGGCTGATCATGCACTGATAAAGTGGTTGATCATGCACTGATGACGTGGCTATCATGCACTGATCACGTGACTGCGCATGCACTGAATATTGGATGATCATACACTGATCACGTGACTAATCACACACTGATCACGTGACTGAATACGCACTGATCACGTGGCTATCATGCACTGATCACGTGGCTGCACATGAATTGATCACGTAACTGTAGGCAATGATCACTTGGCTATCATGCACTGATCACGTGGCTGGTCATGCACTGATCATGTGACTGAGCATGCACTGATGACGTGGCTGATCAAACAGTGATCACGTGATTGATCATGAACTGATCATGTGGCTGATCATGCACTCATCACGTTGCTGATCATGCACTGATCAGGTGGCTATCATGCACTGATCACGTGACTGCGCATGCACTGATTATTGGATGATCATACATTGATCACATGACTGATCACACACTGATCACATGACTGATCACGCACTGATCACGTGGCTATCATGCACAGATCACGTGACTGCACATGAATTGATCACGTAACTGTAGCCAATGATCATTTGGCTATCATGCACTGATCACGTGGCTGATCATGCACTGATCCTGTGACTGAGCATGCACTGATGACGTGGCTGATCATACAGTGATCACGTGATTGATCATGCTCTGATCATGTGGCTGATCATGCACTAATCACGTTGCTGATCATGCACTGATCAGGTGGCTATCATGCACTGATCACGTGACTGCACATGAATTGATCACGTAACTGTAGCCAATGATCATTTGGCTATCATGCACTGATCACGTGGCTGATCATGCACTGATCCTGTGACTGAGCATGCACTGATGACGTGGCTGATCATACAGTGATCACGTGATTGATCATGCTCTGATCATGTGGCTGATCATGCACTCATCACGTTGCTGATCATGCACTGATCAGGTGGCTATCATGCACTGATCACGTGACTGCACATGAATTGATCACGTAACTGTAGCCAATGATCATTTGGCTATCATGCACTGATCACGTGGCTGATCATGCACTGATCCTGTGACTGAGCATGCACTGATGACGTGGCTGATCATACAGTGATCACGTGATTGATCATGCTCTGATCATGTGGCTGATCATGCACTAATCACGTTGCTGATCATGTAGTGGTCAGGTGGCTATCATGCACTGATCACGTGACTGATCATGCACTGATCACGTGCCTGATCATGCACTGATGACGTGGCTGATCATACTCTGATCAAATTGATGATCATGCACTAATCACTATGCTTATCATGCACTGATCAGGTGGCTATGATGCACTGATTACGTGGCTGATCATACACTGATTACGTGGCTGATCATGCTCTGATCACGTGACTGATCAAGCACTGATCACATTCCTGATCATGCACTGATCACGTGGCTGATCATGCACTGATCACAAAGCTGATCATACACTGATCACGTGACTCTGCATGCCCTGATCACAAGGCTGATCATGCACTGATCACGTGTCTGATCATACACTGATCACGTGATTGATCATGCACTGACCCCGTTCCTGATAACGCACTGATCACGTGGCTGATCATGCACTGATCACGAAGCTGATCATACACTGATCACGTGGTTGATCATGCACTTATCTGGTGGCTATCATGCATTGATCACGTGGATGATCATACACTGATCACATGACTGATCATGCACTGATCACGTGGCTATCATGCCTGATCACGTGGATGATCATACATTGAACATGTGACTGATCATGCACTGATCACCTGGCTATCATGCACTGATGACGTAGCTGATCATGCACTGTTCACGTTGCTATCATGCACTGATCACGTGACTGATCATGCACTGATGACATGGCTATCATGCACTGATCACGTGACTGCGCATGCACTGATGACGTGGCTGATCATACAGTGATCACGTGATTGATCATGAACTGATCATGTGGCTGATCATGCACTAATCACGTTGCTGATCATGCACTGGTCAGGTGGCTATCATGCACTGATCACGTGACTGCGCATGCACTGAGTATTGGATGATCAAACATTGATCACGTGACTGATCACACACTGATCACATGACTGATCACGCACTGATCACGTGGCTATCATGCACAGATCCGTGACTGCACAAGAATTGATCATGTAACTGTAGCCAATGATCATTTGGCTATCATGCACTGATCACGTGGCTGATCCTGCACTGATCCTGTGACTGAGCATGCACTGATGACGTGGCTGATCATACAGTGATCACGTGATTGACCATGCACTGATCATGTGGCTGATCATGCACTAATCACGTTGCTGATCATGTAGTGGTCAGGTGGCTATCATGCACTGATCACGTGACTGATCATGCACTGATCAGGTGACTGATCATGCATTGATCACGTGCCTGATCATGCACTGATGACGTGGCTGATCATACTCTGATTAAGTTGATGATCATGCACTAATCACTGTGCTTATCATGCACTGATCAGGTGGCTATGATGCACTGATTACGTGGATGATCATACACTGACTACGTGGCTGATCATGCTCTGATCACGTGACTGATCATGCACTGATCACGTTCCTGATCATGCATTGATCACGTGGCTGATCATGCACTGATCACAAAGCTGATCATACACTGATCACGTGACTCTGCATGCACTGATCACAAGGCTGATCATGCACTGATCACGTGTCTGATCATCCACTGATCACGTGGTTGATCATGCACTGAAGACGTGACTAATCATGCACTGATCACGTCCTGACCATGCACTGATCTCGTTGCTGATCATGCAATTATCACGAAGCTGAGCATACACTGATCACGTGGCTTATCATACACTGATCATGTGGCTGATCATGCACTAATCACGTTGCTGATCATGTAGTGGTCAGGTGGCTATCATGCACTGATCACGTGACTGATCATGCACTGATCAGGTGACTGATCATGCATTGATCACGTGCCTGATCATGCACTGATGACGTGGCTGATCATACTCTGATCAAGTTGATGATCATGCACTAATCACTTTGCTTATCATGCACTGATCAGGTGGCTATGATGCACTGATTACGTGGATGATCATACACTGATTACGTGGCTGATCATGCTCTGATCACGTGACTGATCATGCACTGATCACGTTCCTGATCATGCATTGATCACGTGGCTGATCATGCACTGATCACAAAGCTGATCATACACTGATCACGTGACTCTGCATGCACTGATCACAAGGCTGATCATGCACTGATCACGTGTCTGATCATCCACTGATCACGTGGTTGATCATGCACTTATCTGGTGGCTATCATGCATTGATCATGTGGATGATCATACACTGATCACATGACTAATCATGCACTGATCACGTGGCTATCATGCACTGATCACGTGGATGATCACACATTGAACATGTGACTGATCATGCACTGATCTCCTGGCTATCAAGCACTGATCACGTAGCTGATCATGCACTCTTCACGTTGCTATCATGCACTGATCACGTGACTGATCATGCACTGAAGACGTGACTAATCATGCACTGATCACGTCCTGACCATGCACTGATCTCGTTGCTGATCATGCAATTATCACGAAGCTGAGCATACACTGATCACGTGACTGTGCATGAACTGATCACGTGGCTTATCATACACTGATCACGTGGCTGTACATGCACTCATCACGTGCCTGATCATACACTGATCACATTACTGATAATGCACTGAACACGTGCCTAATCATGCACTGATCACGTGGCTGATCATGCACTGATCACGAAGCTGATCATACACTGATTACGTGACTGCATGCACTGATCATTTGGCTGATCTTGCACTGTTCATGTGGCTGATCGTGCACTGATCACGTGGTTGATCATACACTGATCACGTGGCTGATCATGAACTAATCACATTGCAGTTCATGCACTGATCTCGTACCTGTTCATGCAATGATCAGGTGACTGATCATGCACTGACCACGTGTCTGATCATGTACTGATCACGAAGCTGATCATACAATGATCACGTGACTGTGCATGCACTGATCACTTGGCTGATCATGCACTGATGACGTGGCTGATCATGTCCTGATAACCTGGCTATCATGCACAGATCACATGGCTGATCATACAATGATCAGGTGGCTGATCATGCACTGATCATGTGGATGATCATGCACTGATCACGTGACTGATCATGCACTGATCATGTGGCTGATCATGCACTGATAAAGTGGTTGATCATGCACTGATGACGTGGCTATCATGCACTGATCACGTGACTGCGCATGCACTGAATATTGGATGATCATACACTGATCACGTGACTAATCACACACTGATCACGTGACTGAATACGCACTGATCACGTGGCTATCATGCACTGATCACGTGGCTGCACATGAATTGATCACGTAACTGTAGGCAATGATCACTTGGCTATCATGCACTGATCACGTGGCTGGTCATGCACTGATCATGTGACTGAGCATGCACTGATGACGTGGCTGATCAAACAGTGATCACGTGATTGATCATGAACTGATCATGTGGCTGATCATGCACTCATCACGTTGCTGATCATGCACTGATCAGGTGGCTATCATGCACTGATCACGTGACTGCGCATGCACTGATTATTGGATGATCATACATTGATCACATGACTGATCACACACTGATCACATGACTGATCACGCACTGATCACGTGGCTATCATGCACAGATCACGTGACTGCACATGAATTGATCACGTAACTGTAGCCAATGATCATTTGGCTATCATGCACTGATCACGTGGCTGATCCAGCACTGATCCTGTGACTGAGCATGCACTGATGACGTGGCTGATCATACAGTGATCACGTGATTGATCATGCTCTGATCATGTGGCTGATCATGCACTAATCACGTTGCTGATCATGTAGTGGTCAGGTGGCTATCATGCACTGATCACGTGACTGATCATGCACTGATCACGTGCCTGATCATGCACTGATGACGTGGCTGATCATACTCTGATCAAGTTGATGATCATGCACTAATCACTTTGCTTATCATGCACTGATCAGGTGGCTATGATGCACTGATTAGGTGGCTGATCATACACTGATTACGTGGCTGATCATGCTCTGATCACGTGACTGATCATGCACTGATCACATTCCTGATCATGCACTGATCACGTGGCTGATCATGCACTGATCATAAAGCTGATCATACACTGATCACGTGACTCTGCATGCCCTGATCACAAGGCTGATCATGCACTGATCACGTGTCTGATCATACACTGATCACGTGATTGATCATGCAATGACCCCGTTCCTGATAACGCACTGATCACGTGGCTGATCTTGCACTGATCACGAAGTTGATCATACACTGATCACGTGGTTGATCATGCACTTATCTGGTGGCTATCATGCATTGATCACGTGGATGATCATACACTGATCACATGACTGATCATGCACTGATCACGTGGCTATCATGCCTGATCACGTGGATGATCATACATTGAACATGTGACTGATCATGCACTGATCACCTGGCTATCATGCACTGATCACGTAGCTGATCATGCACTGTTCACGTTGCTATCATGCACTGATCACGTGACTGATCATGCACTGATGACATGGCTATCATGCACTGATCACGTGACTGCGCATGCACTGATGACGTGGCTGATCATACAGTGATCACGTGATTGATCATGAACTGATCATGTGGCTGATCATGCACTAATCACGTTGCTGATCATGCACTGGTCAGGTGGCTATCATGCACTGATCACGTGACTGCGCATGCACTGAGTATTGGATGATCAAACATTGATCACGTGACTGATCACACACTGATCACATGACTGATCACGCACTGATCACGTGGTTATCATGCACAGATCCGTGACTGCACATGAATTGATCATGTAACTGTAGCCAATGATCATTTGGCTATCATGCACTGATCACGTGGCTGATCCTGCACTGATCCTGTGACTGAGCATGCACTGATGACGTGGCTGATCATACAGTGATCACGTGATTGATCATGCACTGATCATGTGGCTGATCATGCACTAATCACGTTGCTGATCATGTAGTGGTCAGGTGGCTATCATGCACTGATCACGTGACTGATCATGCACTGATCAGGTGACTGATCATGCATTGATCACGTGCCTGATCATGCACTGATGACGTGGCTGATCATACTCTGATTAAGTTGATGATCATGCACTAATCACTTTGCTTATCATGCACTGATCAGGTGGCTATGATGCACTGATTACGTGGATGATCATACACTGATTACGTGGCTGATCATGCTCTGATCACGTGACTGATCATGCACTGATCACGTTCCTGATCATGCATTGATCACGTGGCTGATCATGCACTGATCACAAAGCTGATCATACACTGATCACGTGACTCTGCATGCACTGATCACAAGGCTGATCATGCACTGATCACGTGTCTGATCATCCACTGATCACGTGGTTGATCATGCACTTATCTGGTGGCTATCATGCATTGATCATGTGGATGATCATACACTGATCACATGACTAATCATGCACTGATCACGTGGCTATCATGCACTGATCACGTGGATGATCACACATTGAACATGTGACTGATCATGCACTGATCTCCTGGCTATCAAGCACTGATCACGTAGCTGATCATGCACTCTTCAGGTTGCTATCATGCACTGATCACGTGACTGATCATGCACTGAAGACGTGACTAATCATGCACTGATCACGTCCTGACCATGCACTGATCTCGTTGCTGATCATGCAATTATCACGAAGCTGAGCATACACTGATCACGTGACTGTGCATGAACTGATCACGTGGCTTATCATACACTGATCACGTGGCTGTACATGCACTCATCACGTGCCTGATCATACACTGATCACATTACTGATAATGCACTGAACACGTGCCTAATCATGCACTGATCACGTGGCTGATCATGCACTGATCACGAAGCTGATCATACACTGATTACGTGACTGCATGCACTGATCATTTGGCTGATCTTGCACTGTTCATGTGGCTGATCGTGCACTGATCACGTGGTTGATCATACACTGATCACGTGGCTGATCATGAACTAATCACATTGCAGTTCATGCACTGATCTCGTGCCTGTTCATGCAATGATCAGGTGACTGATCATGCACTGACCACGTGTCTGAACATGTACTGATCACGAAGCTGATCATACAATGATCACGTGACTGTGCATGCACTGATCACTTGGCTGATCATGCACTGATGACGTGGCTGATCATGTCCTGATAACCTGGCTATCATGCACAGATCACATGGCTGATCATACAATGATCAGGTGGCTGATCATGCACTGATCATGTGGATGATCATGCACTGATCACGTGACTGATCATGCACTGATCATGTGGCTGATCATGCACTGATAAAGTGGTTGATCATGCACTGATGACGTGGCTATCATGCACTGATCACGTGACTGCGCATGCACTGAATATTGGATGATCATACACTGATCACGTGACTAATCACACACTGATCACGTGACTGAATACGCACTGATCACGTGGCTATCATGCACTGATCACGTGGCTGCCCATGAATTGATCACGTAACTGTAGGCAATGATCACTTGGCTATCATGCACTGATCACGTGGCTGGTCATGCACTGATCATGTGACTGAGCATGCACTGATGACGTGGCTGATCAAACAGTGATCACGTGATGGATCATGAACTGATCATGTGGCTGATCATGCACTCATCACGTTGCTGATCATGCACTGATCAGGTGGCTATCATGCACTGATCACGTGACTGCGCATGCACTGATTATTGGATGATCATACATTGATCACATGACTGATCACACACTGATCACATGACTGATCACGCACTGATCACGTGGCTATCATGCACAGATCACGTGACTGCACATGAATTGATCACGTAACTGTAGCCAATGATCATTTGGCTATCATGCACTGATCACGTGGCTGACCATGCACTGATGCTGTGACTGAGCATGCACTGATGACGTGGCTGATCATACAGTGATCACGTGATTGATCATGCACTGATCATGTGGCTGATCATGCACTAATCACGTTGCTGATCATGTAGTGGTCAGGTGGCTATCATGCACTGATCACGTGACTGATCATCCACTGATCAGGTGACTGACCATGCACTGATCACGTGCCTGTTCATGCACTGATGACGTGGCTGATCATACTCTGATCAAGTTGATGATCATGCACTAATCATTTTGCTTATGATGCACTGATCAGGTGGCTATGATGCACTGATTACGTGGCTGATCATACACTGATTACGTGGCTGATCATGCTCTGATCACGTGACTGATCATGCACTGATCACGAAGCTGATCATACAATGATCACGTGATTGTGCATGCACTGATCACTTGGCTGATCATGCACTGATGATGTGGCTGATCATGTACTGATAACCTGGCTATCATGAACTGATCACATGGCTGATCATACAATGATCTGGTGGCTGACCCTGCACTGATCATGTGGATGATCATGCACTGATCACGTGACAGATCATGCACTGATGACGTGGCTATCATGCACTGATCACGTGACTGCGCATGCACTGATGATGTGGCTGATCATACAGTGATCACGTGATTGATCATGAACTGATCATGTGGCTGATCATGCACTAATCACGTTGCTGATCATGCACTGGTCAGGTGGCTATCATGCACTGATCACGTGACTGCGCATGCACTGGGTATTGGATGATCAAACATTGATCACATGACTGATCACACACTGATTACATGACTGATCACGCACTGATCACGTGGCTATCATGCACATATCACGTGACTGCACATGAATTGATTACGTAACTGTAGCCAATGATCATTTGGCTATCATGCACTGATCACGTGGCTGATCCTGCACTGATCCTGTGACTGAGCATGCACTGATGACGAGGCTGATCATACAGTGATCACGTGATTGATCATGCACTGATCATGTGGCTGATCGTGCACTAATCACGTTGCTGACCATGTAGTGGTCAGGTGGCTATCATACACTCATCACGTGACTGATCATGCACTGATCAGGTGACTGATGATGCACTGATCACGTGCCTGATCATGCACTGATGACGTGGCTGATCATACTCTGATCAAGTTGATGATCATGCACTAATCACTTTGCTTATCATGCACTGATCAGGTGGCTATGATGCACTGATTACGTGGCTGATCATACACTGATTACGTGGCTGATCATGCTCTGATCACGTGACTGATCATGCACTGATCACATTCCTGATCATGCACTGATCACGTGGCTGATCATGCACTGATCACAAAGCTGATTATACACTGATCACGTGACTCTGCATGCCCTGATCACAAGGCTGATCATGCACTGATCACGTGTCTCATCATACACTGATCACGTGACTGATCATGCACTGACCACGTTCCTGATAACGCACTGATCACGTGGCTGATCATGCACTGATCACGAAGCTGATCATACAATGATCAGGTGGCTGATCATGCACTGATCATGTGGATAATCATGCACTGATAAAGTGGTTGATCATGCACTGATGACGTGGCTATCATGCACTGATCACGTGACTGCGCATGCATTGGATATTGGATGATCATACACTGATTACGTGACTAATCACACACTGATCACGTGACTGAATACGCACTGATCACGTGGCTATCATGCACTGGTCACGTGGCTGGTCATGCACTGATCATGTGACTGAGCATGCACTGATGACGTGGCTGATCAAACAGTGATCATGTGATTGATCATGAACTGATCATGTGGCTGATCATGCACTAATCACGTTGCTGATCATGTAGTGGTCAGGTGGCTATCATGCACTGATCACGTGACTGATCATGCACTGATCAGGTGACTGACCATGCCCTGATCACGTGCCTGTTCATGCACTGATGACGTGGCTGATCATACTCTGATCAAGTTGATGATCATGCACTAATCACTTTGCTTATGATGCACTGATCAGGTGGCTATGATGCACTGATTACGTGGCTGATCATACACTGATTACGTGGCTGATCATGCTCTGATCACGTGACTGATCATGCACTGATCACGAAGCTGATCATACAATGATCACGTGATTGTGCATGCACAGATCACTTGGCTGATCATGCACTGATGATGTGGCTGATCATGTACTGATAACCTGGCTATCATGCACTGATCACATGGCTAATCATACAATGATCTGGTGGCTGATCCTGCACTGATCATGTGGATGATCATGCACTGATCACGTGACAGATCATGCACTGATGACGTGGCTATCATGCACTGATCACGTGACTGCGCATGCACTGATGACGTGGCTGATCATACAGTGATCACGTGATTGATCATGAACTGATCATGTGGCTGATCATGCACTAATCACATTGCTGATCATGCACTGGTCAGGTGGCTATCATGCACTGATCACGTGACTGCGCATGCACTGGGTATTGGATGATCAAACATTGATCACGTGACTGATCACACACTGATTACATGACTGATCACGCACTGATCACGTGGCTATCATGCACAGATCACGTGACTGCACATGAATTGATCACGTAACTGTAGTCAATGATCATTTGGCTATCATGCACTGATCACGTGGCTGATCATGCACTGATCCTGTGACTGAGCATGCACTGATGACGAGGCTGATCATACAGTGATCACGTGATTGATCATGCACTGATCATGTGGCTGATCGTGCACTAATCACGTTGCTGATCATGTAGTGGTCAGGTGGCTATCATACACTGATCACGTGACTGATCATGCACTGATCAGGTGACTGATCATGCACTGATCACGTGCCTGATCATGCACTGATGACGTGGCTGATCATACTCTGATCAAGTTGATGATCATGCACTAATCACTTTGCTTATCATGCACTTATCAGGTGGCTATGATGCACTGATTACGTGGCTGATCATACACTGATTACGTGGCTGATCATGCTCTGATCACGTGACTGATCATGCACTGATCACGAAGCTGATCATACAATGATCACGTGATTGTGCATGCACTGATCACTTGGCTGATCATGCACTGATGATGTGGCTGATCATGTACTGATAACCTGGCTATCATGCACTGATCACATGGCTGATCATACAATGATCTGGTGGCTGATCATGCACTGATCATGTGGATGATCATGCACTGATCACGTGACTGATCATGCACTGATGACGTGGCTATCATGCAATGATCACGTGACTGCGCATGCACTGATGACGTGGCTGATCATACAGTGATCACGTGATTGATCATGAACTGATCATGTGGCTGATCATGCACTAATCACGTTGCTGATCATGCACTGATCAGGTGGCTATGATGCACTGATTACGTGGCTGATCATACACTGATTACGTGGCTGATCATGCACTTGTCAGGTGGCTATCATGCACTGATCACGTGACTGCGCATGCACTGGGTATTGGATGATCAAACATTGATCACGTGACTGATCACACACTGATTACATGACTGATCACGCACTGATCACGTGGCTATCATGCACAGATCACGTGACTGCACATGAATTGATTACGTAACAGTAGCCAATGATCATTTGGCTATCATGCACTGATCACGTGGCTGATCATGCACTGATCCTGTGACTGAGCATGCACTGATGACGAGGCTGATCATACAGTGATCACGTGATTGATCATGCACTGATCATGTGGCTGATCGTGCACTAATCACGTTGCTGATCATGTAGTGGTCAGGTGGCTATCATACACTGATCACGTGACTGATCATGCACTGATCACGTGCCTGATCATGCACTGATGACGTGGCTGATCATACTCTGATCAAGTTGATGATCATGCACTAATCACTTTGCTTATCATGCACTGATCAGGTGGCTATGATGCACTGATTACGTGGCTGATCATACACTGATTACGTGGCTGATCATGCTCTGATCACGTGACTGATCATGCACTGATCACGTTCCTGATCATGCACTGATCACGTGGCTGATCATGCTCTGATCACAAAGCTGATCATACACTGATCACGTGACTCTGCATGCCCTGATCACAAGGCTGATCATGCACTGATCACGTGTCTGATCATACACTGATCACGTGACTGATCATGCACTGATCACGTTCCTGATAATGCACTGATCACGTGTCTGATCATACACTGATCACGTGACTGATCATGCACTGATCACGTTCCTGATAACGCACTGATCACAAGGCTGATCATCCACTGATCACGTGGTTGATCATGCACTTATCTGGTGGCTATCATGCATTGATCACGTGGATGATCATACACTGATCACATGACTGATCATGCCCTGATCACGTTCCTGATAACGCACTGATCACGTGGCTGATCTTGCACTGTTCACGAAGCTGATCATACACTGATCACGTGACTCTGCATGCACTGATCACAAGGCTGATCATCCACTGATCACGTGGTTGATCATGCACTTATCTGGTGGCTATCATGCATAGATCACGTGTCTGATCATACACTGATCACGTGACTGATCATGCCCTGATCACGTTCCTGATAACGCACTGATCACGTGGCTGATCATGCACTGATCACGAAGCTGATCATACACTGATCACGTGACTCTGCATGCACTGATCACAAGGCTGATCATCCACTGATCACGTGGTTGATCATGCACTTATCTGGTGGCTATCATGCATTGATCACGTGGATGATCATACACTGATCACATGACTGATCATGCACTGATCACGTTCCTGATAATGCACTGATCACGTGTGTGATCATACACTGATCACGTGACTGATCATGCACTGATCACGTTCCTGATAACGCACTGATCACAAGGCTGATCATGCACTGATCACGTGTCTGATCATACACTGATCACGTGACTGATCATGCACTGATCACGTTCCTGATAATGCACTGATCACGTGGCTGATCATGCACTAATCACGTGACTCTGCATGCACTGATCACAAGGCTGATCATCCACTGATCACGTGGTTGATCATGCACTTATATGGTGGCTATCATGCATTGATCACGTGGATGATCATACACTGATCACATGACTGATCATGCACTGATCACGTGGCTATCATGCACTGATCACGTGGATGATCATACATTGAACATGTGACTGATCATGCACTGATCACCTGGCTATCATGCACTGATCACGTAGCTGATCATGCACTGTTCACGTTGCTATCATGCACTGATCACGTGACTGATCATGCACTGAAGACGTGACTAATCATGCACTGATCACGTCCTGACCATGCACTGATCTCGTTGCTGATCATGCAATTATCACGAAGCTGAGCATACACTGATCACGTGACTGTGCATGAACTGATCACGTGGCTTATCATACACTGATCACGTGGCTGTACATGCACTCATCACGTGCCTGATCATACACTGATCACATTACTGATAATGCACTGAACACGTGCCTAATCATGCACTGATCACGTGGCTGATCATGCACTGATCACGAAGCTGATCATACACTGATTACGTGACTGCATGCACTGATCATTTGGCTGATCTTGCACTGTTCATGTGGCTGATCGTGCACTGATCACGTGGTTGATCATACACTGATCACGTGGCTGATCATGAACTAATCACATTGCAGTTCATGCACTGATCTCGTGCCTGTTCATGCAATGATCAGGTGACTGATCATGCACTGACCACGTGTCTGATCATGTACTGATCACGAAGCTGATCATACAATGATCACGTGACTGTGCATGCACTGATCACTTGGCTGATCATGCACTGATGACGTGGCTGATCATGTACTGATAACCTGGCTATCATGCACTGATCACATGGCTGATCATACAATGATCAGGTGGCTGATCATGCACTGATCATGTGGATGATCATGCACTGATCACATGACTGATCATGCACTGATCATGTGGCTGATCATGCACTGATAAAGTGGTTGATCATGCACTGATGACGTGGCTATCATGCACTGATCACGTGACTGCGCATGCACTGAATATTGGATGATCATACACTGATCACGTGACTAATCACACACTGATCACGTGACTGAATACGCACTGATCACGTGGCTATCATGCACTGATCACGTGGCTGCGCATGAATTGATCACGTAACTGTAGGCAATGATCACATGGCTATCATGCACTGATCACGTGGCTGGTCATGCACTGATCATGTGACTGAGCATGCACTGATGACGTGGCTGATCATACAGTGATCACGTGATTGATCATGCACTGATCATGTGGCTGATAATGCACTAATCACGTTGCTGATCATGTAGTGGTCAGGTGGCTATCATGCACTGATCATGTGACTGATCATGCACTGATCAGGTGACTGATCATGCACTGATCACGTGCCTGATCATGCACAGATGACGTGGCTGATCATACTCTGATCAAGTTGATGATCATGCACTAATTACTTTGCTTATCATGCACTGATCAGGTGGCTATGATTCACTGATTACGTGGCGGATCATACACTGATTACGTGACTGATCATGCTCTGATCACGTGACTGATCATGCACTGATCACGTTCCTGATCATGCACTGATGACGTGGATGATCATACTCTGATCAAGTTGATGATCATGCACTAATCACTTTGCTTATCATGCACTGATCAGGTGGCTATGATGCACTGATTACGTGACTGATCATACATTGATTACGTGGCTGATCATGCTCTGATCACGTGACTGATCATGCACTGATCACGTTCCTGATCATGCACTGATCACGTGGCTGATCATGCACTGATCACAAAGCTGATCATACACTGATCCCGTGACTCTGCATGCCCTGATCACAAGGCTGATCATGCACTGATCACGTGTCTGATCATACACTGGTCACGTGACTGATCATGCCCTGATCACGTTCCTGATAACGCACTGATCACGTGGCTGATCATGCACTGATCACGAAGCTGATCATACACTGATCACGTGACTCTGCATGCACTGATCACAAGGCTGATCATCCACTGATCACGTGGTTGATCATGCACTTATCTGGTGGCTATCATGCATTGATCACGTGGATGATCATACACTGATCACATGACTGATCATGCACTGATCACGTTCCTGATAATGCACTGATCACGTGTGTGATCATACACTGATCACGTGACTGATCATGCACTGATCACGTTCCTGATAACGCACTGATCACAAGGCTGATCATTCACTGATCACGTGTCTGATCATACACTGATCACGTGACTGATCATACACTGATCACGTTCCTCATAATGCACTGATCACGTGGCTGATCATGCACTAATCACGTGACTCTGCATGCACTGATCACAAGGCTGATCATCCACTGATCACGTGGTTGATCATGCACTTATCTGGTGGCTATCATGCATTGATCACGTGGATGATCATACACTGATCACATGACTGATCATGCACTGATCACGTGGCTATCATGCACTGATCACGTGGATGATCATACATTGAACATGTGACTGATCATGCACTGATCACCTGGCTATCATGCACTGATCACGTAGCTGATCCTGCACTGTTCACGTTGCTATCATGCACTGATCACGTTACTGATCATGCACTGAAGACGTGACTAATCATGCACTGATCACGTCCTGACCATGCACTGATCTCGTTGCTGATCATGCAATTATCACGAAGCTGAGCATACACTGATCACGTGACTGTGCATGAACTGATCACGTGGCTTATCATACACTGATCACGTGGCTGTACATGCACTCATCACGTGCCTGATCATACACTGATCACTTTACTGATAATGCACTGAACACGTGCCTAAACATGCACTGATCACGTGGCTGATCATGCACTGATCACGAAGCTGATCATACACTGATTACGTGACTGCATGCACTGATCATTTGGCTGATCTTGCACTGTTCATGTGGCTGATCGTGCACTGATCACGTGGTTGATCATACACTGATCACGTGGCTGATCATGAACTAATCACATTGCAGTTCATGCACTGATCTCGTGCCTGTTCATGCAATGATCAGGTGACTGATCATGCACTGACCACGTGTCTGATCATGTACTGATCACGAAGCTGATCATACAATGATCACGTGACTGTGCATGCACTGATCACTTGGCTGATCATGCACTGATGACGTGGCTGATCATGTACTGATAACCTGGCTATCATGCACTGATCACATGGCTGATCATACAATGATCAGGTGGCTGATCATGCACTGATCATGTGGATGATCATGCACTGATCACGTGACTGATCATGCACTGATCATGTGGCTGATCATGCACTGATAAAGTGGTTGATCATGCACTGATGACGTGGCTATCATGCACTGATCACGTGGCTGCGCATGAATTGATCACGTAACTGTAGGCAATGATCACATGGCTATCATGCACTGATCACGTGGCTGGTCATGCACTGATCATGTGACTGAGCATGCACTGATAACGTGGCTGATCATACAGTGATCACGTGAATTATCATGCACTGATCATGTGGCTGATAATGCACTAATCACGTTGCTGATCATGTAGTGGTCAGGTGGCTATCATGCACTGATCACGTGACTGATCATGCACTGATCAGTTGACTGATCATGCACTGATCACGTGCCTGATCATGCACTGATGACGTGACTCTGCATGCCCTGATCACAAGGCTGATCATGCACTGATCACGTGTCTGATCATACATTGATCACGTGACTGATCATGCCCTGATCACGTTCCTGATAATGCACTGATCACGTGGCTGATCATGCACTGATCACGAAGCTGATCATACACTGATCACGTGACTCTGCATGCACTGATCACAAGGCTGATCATCCACTGATCACGTGGTTGATCATGAACTTATCTGGTGGCTATCATGCATTGATCACGTGGATGATCATACACTGATCACATGACTGATCATGCACTGATCACGTTCCTGATAATGCACTGATCACGTGTGTGATCATACACTGATCACGTGACTGATCATGCACTGATCACGTTCCTGATAACGCACTGATCACAAGGCTGATCATGCACTGATCACGTGTCTGATCATACACTGATCACGTGACTGATCATGCACTGATCACGTTCCTGATAATGCACTGATCACGTGTGTGATCATACACTGATCACGTGACTGATCATGCACTGATCACGTTCCTGATAACGCACTGATCACAAGGCTGATCATGCACTGATCACGTGTCTGATCATGCACTAATCACGTGACTCTGCATGCACTGATCACAAGGCTGATCATCCACTGATCACGTGGTTGATCATGCACTTATCTGGTGGCTATCATGCATTGATCACGTGGATGATCATACATTGATCACATGACTGATCATGCACTGATCACGTGGCTATCATGCACTGATCACGTGGATGATCATACATTGAACATGTGACTGATCATGCACTGATCACCTGGCTATCATGCACTGATCACGTAGGTGATCATGCACTGTTCACGTTGCTATCATGCACTGATCACGTGACTGATCATGCACTGAAGACGTGACTAATCATGCACTGATCACGTCCTGACCATGCACTGATCTCGTTGCTGATCATGCAATTATCACGAAGCTGAGCATACACTGATCACGTGACTGTGCATGAACTGATCACGTGGCTTATCATACACTGATCACGTGGCTGTACATGCACTCATCACGTGCCTGATCATACACTGATCACATTACTGATAATGCACTGAACACGTGCCTAATCATGCACTGATCACGTGGCTGATCATGCACTGATCACGAAGCTGATCATACACTGATTACGTGACTGCATGCACTGATCATTTGGCTGATCTTGCACTGTTCATGTGGCTGATCGTGCACTGATCACGTGGTTGATCATACACTGATCACGTGGCTGATCATGAACTAATCACATTGCAGTTCATGCACTGATCTCGTGCCTGTTCATGCAATGATCAGGTGACTGATCATGCACTGACCACGTGTCTGATCATGTACTGATCACGAAGCTGATCATACAATGATCACGTGACTGTGCATGCACTGATCACTTGGCTGATCATGCACTGATGACGTGGCTGATCATGTCCTGATAACCTGGCTATCATGCACTGATCACATGGCTGATCATACAATGATCAGGTGGCTGATCATGCACTGATCATGTGGATGATCATGCACTGATCACGTGACTGATCATGCACTGATCATGTGGCTGATCATGCACTGATAAAGTGGTTGATCATGCACTGATGACGTGGCTATCATGCACTGATCACGTGACTGCGCATGCACTGAATATTGGATGATCATACACTGATCACGTGACTAATCACACACTGATCACGTGACTGAATACGCACTGATCACGTGGCTATCATGCACTGATCACGTGGCTGCGCATGAATTGATCACGTAACTGTAGGCAATGATCACATGGCTATCATGCACTGATCACGTGGCTGGTCATGCACTGATCATGTGACTGAGCATGCACTGATGACGTGGCTGATCATACAGTGATCACGTGATTGATCATGCACTGATCATGTGGCTGATAATGCACTAATCACGTTGCTGATCATGTAGTGGTCAGGTGGCTATCATGCACTGATCACGTGACTGATCATGCACTGATCAGGTGACTGATCATGCACTGATCACGTGCCTGATCATGCACAGATGACGTGGCTGATCATACTCTGATCAAGTTAATGATCATGCACTAATTACTTTGCTTATCATGCACTGATCAGGTGGCTATGATTCACTGATTACGTGGCGGATCATACACTGATTACGTGGCTGATCATGCTCTGATCACGTGACTGATCATGCACTGATCACGTTCCTGATCATGCACTGATGACGTGGATGATCATACTCTGATCAAGTTGATGATCATGCACTAATCACTTTGCTTATCATGCACTGATCAGGTGGCTATGATGCACTGATTACGTGACTGATCATACACTGATTACGTGGCTGATCATGCTCTGATCACGTGACTGATCATGCACTGATCACGTTCCTGATCATGCACTGATCACGTGGCTGATCATGCACTGATCACAAAGCTGATCATACACTGATCACGTGACTCTGCATGCCCTGATCACAAGGCTGATCATGCACTGATCACGTGTCTGATCATACACTGATCACGTGACTGATCATGCCCTGATCACGTTCCTGATAACGCACTGATCACGTGGCTGATCATGCACTGATCACGAAGCTGATCATACACTGATCACGTGACTCTGCATGCACTGATCACAAGGCTGATCATCCACTGATCACGTGGTTGATCATGCACTTATCTGGTGGCTATCATGCATTGATCACGTGGATGATCATACACTGATCACATGACTGATCATGCACTGATCACGTTCCTGATAATGCACTGATCACGTGTGTGATCATACACTGATCACGTGACTGATCATGCACTGATCACGTTCCTGATAACGCACTGATCACAAGGCTGATCATGCACTGATCACGTGGATGATCATACACTGATCACGTGACTGATCATGCACTGATCACGTTCCTGATAATGCACTGATCACGTGTGTGATCATACACTGATCACGTGACTGATCATGCACTGATCACGTTCCTGATAACGCACTGATCACAAGGCTGATCATGCACTGATCACGTGTCTGATCATGCACTAATCACGTGACTCTGCATGCACTGATCACAAGGCTGATCATCCACTGATCACGTGGTTGATCATGCACTTATCTGGTGGCTATCATGCATTGATCACGTGGATGATCATACATTGATCACATGACTGATCATGCACTGATCACGTGGCTATCATGCACTGATCACGTGGATGATCATACATTGAACATGTGACTGATCATGCACTGATCACCTGGCTATCATGCACTGATCACGTAGCTGATCATGCACTGTTCACGTTGCTATCATGCACTGATCACGTGACTGATCATGCACTGAAGACGTGACTAATCATGCACTGATCACGTCCTGACCATGCACTGATCTCGTTGCTGATCATGCAATTATCACGAAGCTGAGCATACACTGATCACGTGACTGTGCATGAACTGATCACGTGGCTTATCATACACTGATCACGTGGCTGTACATGCACTCATCACGTGCCTGATCATACACTGATCACATTACTGATAATGCACTGAACACGTGCCTAATCATGCACTGATCACGTGGCTGATCATGCACTGATCACGAAGCTGATCATACACTGATTACGTGACTGCATGCACTGATCATTTGGCTGATCTTGCACTGTTCATGTGGCTGATCGTGCACTAATCACGTGGTTGATCATACACTGATCACGTGGCTGATCATGAACTAATCACATTGCAGTTCATGCACTGATCTCGTGCCTGTTCATGCAATGATCAGGTGACTGATCATGCACTGACCACGTGTCTGATCATGTACTGATCACGAAGCTGGTCATACAATGATCACGTGACTGTGCATGCACTGATCACTTGGCTGATCATGCACTGATGACGTGGCTGATCATGTCCTGATAACCTGGCTATCATGCACTGATCACATGGCTGATCATACAATGATCAGGTGGCTGATCATGCACTGATCATGTGGATGATCATGCACTGATCACGTGACTGATCATGCACTGATCATGTGGCTGATCATGCACTGATAAAGTGGTTGATCATGCACTGATGACGTGGCTATCATGCACTGATCACGTGACTGCGCATGCACTGAATATTGGATGATCATACACTGATCACGTGACTAATCACACACTGATCACGTGACTGAATACGCACTGATCACGTGGCTATCATGCACTGATCACGTGGCTGCGCATGAATTGATCACGTAACTGTAGGCAATGATCACATGGCTATCATGCACTGATCACGTGGCTGGTCATGCACTGATCATGTGACTGAGCATGCACTGATGACGTGGCTGATCATACAGTGATCACGTGATTGATCATGCACTGATCATGTGGCTGATAATGCACTAATCACGTTGCTGATCATGTAGTGGTCAGGTGGCTATCATGCACTGATCACGTGACTGATCATGCACTGATCAGGTGACTGATCATGCACTGATCACGTGCCTGATCATGCACAGATGACGTGGCTGATCATACTCTGATCAAGTTGATGATCATGCACTAATTACTTTGCTTATCATGCACTGATCAGGTGGCTATGATTCACTGATTACGTGGCGGATCATACACTGATTACGTGGCTGATCATGCTCTGATCACGTGACTGATCATGCACTGATCACGTTCCTGATCATGCACTGATGACGTGGATGATCATACTCTGATCAAGTTGATGATCATGCACTAATCACTTTGCTTATCATGCACTGATCAGGTGGCTATGATGCACTGATTACGTGACTGATCATACACTGATTACGTGGCTGATCATGCTCTGATCACGTGACTGATCATGCACTGATCACGTTCCTGATCATGCACTGATCACGTGGCTGATCATGCACTGATCACAAAGCTGATCATACACTGATCACGTGACTCTGCATGCCCTGATCACAAGGCTGATCATGCACTGATCACGTGTCTGATCATACACTGATCACGTGACTGATCATGCCCTGATCACGTTCCTGATAACGCACTGATCACGTGGCTGATCATGCACTGATCACGAAGCTGATCATACACTGATCACGTGACTCTATATGCACTGATCACAAGGCTGATCATCCACTGATCACGTGGTTGATCATGCACTTATCTGGTGGCTATCATGCATTGATCACGTGGATGATCATACACTGATCACATGACTGATCATGCACTGATCACGTTCCTGATAATGCACTGATCACGTGTGTGATCATACACTGATCACGTGACTGATCATGCACTGATCACGTTCCTGATAACGCACTGATCACAAGGCTGATCATGCACTGATCACGTGTCTGATCATACACTGATCACGTGACTGATCATGCACTGATCACGTTCCTGATAATGCACTGATGACGTGCCTGATCATGCACTAATCACGTGACTCTGCATGCACTGATCCTGTGGCTGATCATGCACTAATCACGTTGCTGATCATGTAGTGGTCAGGTGGCTATCATGCACTGATCACGTTCCTGATCATGCACTGATCACGTGACTGATCATGCACTGATCACAAAGCTGATCATACACTGATCACGTGACTCTGCATGCCCTGATCACAAGGCTGATCATACACTGATCACGTGTCTGATCATACACTGATCACATGACTGATCATGCACTGATCACGTTCCTGATAACGCACTGATCACGTGGCTGATCATGCACTGATCACGAAGCTGATCATACTCTGATCACGTGACTCTGCATGCACTGATCACAAGGCTGATCATCCACTGATCACGTGGTTCATCATGCACTTATCTGGTGGCTATCATGCATTGATCACGTGGATGATCATACACTGATCACATGACTGATCATGCACTGATCACGTGGCTATCATGCACTGATCACGTGGATGATCATACATTGAACATGTGACTGATCATGCACTGATCACCTGGCTATCATGCACTGATCACGTAGCTGATCATGCACTGTTCACGTTGCTATCATGCACTGATCACGTGACTGATCATGCACTGAAGACGTGACTAATCATGCACTGATCACGTCCTGACCATGCACTGATCTCGTTGCTGATCATGCAATTATCACGAAGCTGAGCATACACTGATCACGTGACTGTGCATGAACTGATCACGTGGCTTATCATACACTGATCACGTGGCTGTACATGCACTCATCACGTGCCTGATCACACACTGATCACATTACTGATAATGCACTGAACACGTGCCTAATCATGCACTGATCACGTGGCTGATCATGCACTGATCACGTGACTGATCATGCACTGGTCACGAAGCTGATCATACAATGATCACGTGATTGTGCATGCACTGATCACTTGGCTGATTATGCACTGATGACGTGGCTGATCATGTACTGATAACCTGGCTATCATGCACTGATCACATGGTTGATCATACAATGATCCGGTGCCTGATTATGCACTGATCATGTGGAAGATCATGCACTGATCATGTGACTGATCATGCACTGATGACGTGGCTATCACGCACTGATTACGTGTCTGCGCATGCACTGATTACGTGGCTGATCATACAGGTATCACGTGATTGATCATGAACTGATCATGAGGCTGATCATGCACTAATCACGTTGCTGATCATGCACTGGTCAGGGCTATCATGCACTGATAACGTGACTGCACATTCACTGAGTATTGGATGATCATACATTGATCACGTGACTGATCACACACTGATCACATGACTGATCACGCACTGATCACGTGGCTATCATGCACAGATCAGGTGACTGCACATGAGTTGATCACGTAACTGTAGCCAATGATCATTTGACTATCATGCACTGATCACGTGGCTGATCCTGCACTGATCCTGTGACTGAGCATGCACTGATGACGTGGCTGATCATACAGTGATCACGTGATTGATCATGCACTGATCATGTGGCTGAACATGCACTAATCACGTTGCTGATCATGTAGTGGTCAGGTGGCTATCATGCACTGATCACGTGACTGACCATGCACTGATCACGTTCCTGATCATGCACTGATCACGTGGCTGATCATGCACTGATCACAAAGCTGATCATACACTGATCACGTGACTCTGCATGCCCTGATCACAAGGCTGATCATGCACTGATCACGTGTCTGATCATACACTGATCACGTGACTGATCATGCCCTGATCACGTTCCTGATAACGCACTGATCACGTGGCTGATCATGCACTGATCACGAAGCTGATCATACACTGATCACGTGACTCTGCATGCACTGATCACAAGGCTGATCATCCACTGATCACGTGGTTGATCATGCACTTATCTGGTGGCTATCATGCATTGATCACGTGGATGATCATACACTGATCACATGACTGATCATGCACTGATCACGTTCCTGATAATGCACTGATCACGTGTGTGATCATACACTGATCACGTGACTGATCATGCACTGATCACGTTCCTGATAACGCACTGATCACAAGGCTGATCATGCACTGATCTCGTGTCTGATCATACACTGATCACGTGACTGATCATGCACTGATCACGTTCCTGATAATGCACTGATGACGTGGCTGATCATGCACTAATCACGTGACTCTGCATGCACTGATCCTGTGGCTGATCATGCACTAATCACGTTGCTGATCATGTAGTGGTCAGGTGGCTATCATGCACTGATCACGTTCCTGATCATGCACTGATCACGTGACTGATCATGCACTGATCACAAAGCTGATCATACACTGATCACGTGACTCTGCATGCCCTGATCACAAGGCTGATCATACACTGATCACGTGTCTGATCATACACTGATCACATGACTGATCATGCACTGATCACGTTCCTGATAACGCACTGATCACGTGGCTGATCATGCACTGATCACGAAGCTGATCATACTCTGATCACGTGACTCTGCATGCACTGATCACAAGGCTGATCATCCACTGATCACGTGGTTCATCATGCACTTATCTGGTGGCTATCATGCATTGATCACGTGGATGATCATACACTGATCACATGACTGATCATGCACTGATCACGTGGCTATCATGCACTGATCACGTGGATGATCATACATTGAACATGTGACTGATCATGCACTGATCACCTGGCTATCATGCACTGATCACGTAGCTGATCATGCACTGTTCACGTTGCTATCATGCACTGATCACGTGACTGATCATGCACTGAAGACGTGACTAATCATGCACTGATCACGTCCTGACCATGCACTGATCTCGTTGCTGATCATGCAATTATCACGAAGCTGAGCATACACTGATCACGTGACTGTGCATGAACTGATCACGTGGCTTATCATACACTGATCACGTGGCTGTACATGCACTCATCACGTGCCTGATCATACACTGATCACATTACTGATAATGCACTGAACACGTGCCTAATCATGCACTGATCACGTGGCTGATCATGCACTGATCACGAAGCTGATCATACACTGATTACGTGACTGCATGCACTGATCATTTGGCTGATCTTGCACTGTTCATGTGGCTGATCGTGCACTGATCACGTGGTTGATCATACACTGATCACGTGGCTGATCATGAACTAATCACATTGCAGTTCATGCACTGATCTCGTGCCTGTTCATGCAATGATCAGGTGACTGATCATGCACTGACCACGTGTCTGATCATGTACTGATCACGAAGCTGATCATACAATGATCACGTGACTGTGCATGCACTGATCACTTGGCTGATCATGCACTGATGACGTGGCTGATCATGTACTGATAACCTGGCTATCATGCACTGATCACATGGCTGATCATACAATGATCTGGTGCCTGATCATGCACTGATCATGTGGAAGATCATGCACTGATCATGTGACTGATCATGCACTGATGACGTGGCTATCACGCACTGATCACGTGACTGCGCATGCACTGATGACGTGGCTGATCATACAGTGATCAAGTGATTGATCATGAACTGATCATGAGGCTGATCATGCACTTATCACGTTGCTGATCATGCACTGGTCAGGGCTATCATGCACTGATCACGTGACTGCGCATGCACTGAATATTGGATGATCATACATTGATCACGTGACTAATCACACACTGATCACATGACTGATCACGCACTGATCACGTGGCTATCATGCACACATCACGTGACGGCACATGAGTTGATCACGTAACTGTAGCCAATGATCATTTGGCTATCATGCAATGATCACGTGGCTGATCCTGCACTGATCCTGTGACTGAGCATGCACTGATGACGTGGCTGATCATACAGTGATCACGTGATTGATCATGCACTGATCATGTGGCTGATCATGCACTAATCACGTTGCTGATCATGTAGTGGTCAGGAGGCTATCATGCACTGATCACGTGACTGACCATGCACTGATCAGGTGACTGATCATGCTCTGATCACGTGCCTGATCATGCACTGATGACGTGGCTGATCATACTCTGATCAAGTTGATGATCATGCACTAATCACTTTGCTTATCATGCACTGATCAGGTGGCTATGATGCACTGATTACGTGGCTGATCATACACTGATTACGTGGCTGATCATGCTCTGATCACGTGACTGATCATGCACTGATCACGTTCCTGATCATGCACTGATCACGTGGCTGATCAGGCACTGATCACAAAGCTGATCATACACTGATCACGTGACTCTGCATGCCCTGATCACAAGGCTGACCATGCACTGATCACGTGTCTTATCATACACTGATCACGAGACTGATCATGCACTGATGACGTGGCTTATCATACAGTGATCACGAAATTGATCATGCACTGATCATGTGGCTGATCATGCACTAATCACGTTGCTGATCATGTAGTGGTCAGGTGGCTATCATGCACTGATCACGAGACTGATCATGCACTGATCAGGTGACTGATCACGTGCCTGATCATGCACTGATGACGTGGCTGATCATACTCTGATCAAGTTGATGATCATGCACTAATCACTTTGCTTATCATGCACTGATCAGGTGGCTATGATGCACTGATTACGTGGCTGATCATACACTGATTACGTGGCTGATCATGCTCTGATCACGTGACTGATCATGCACTGATCACGAAGCTGATCATACAATGATCACGTGATTGTGCATGCACTGATCACTTGGCTGATTATGCACTGATGACGTGGCTGATCATGTACTGATAACCTGGCTATCATGCACTGATCACATGGCTGATCATACAATGATCTGGTGCCTGATCATGCACTGATCATGTGGAAGATCATGCACTGATCACGTGACTGATCATGCACTGATGCCGTGGCTATCACGCACTGATCACGTGTCTGCGCATGCACTGATGACGTGGCTGATCATACAGGTATCACGTGATTGATCATGAACTGATCATGAGGCTGATCATGCACTAATCACGCTGCTGATCATGCACTGGTCAGGGCTATCATGCACTGATCACGTGACTGCGCATGCACTGAGTATTGGATGATCATACATTGATCACGTGACTGATCACACACTGATCACATGACTGATCACGCACTGATCACGTGGCTATCATGCACAGATCACGTGACTGCACATGAGTTGATCACGTAACTGTAGCCAATGATCATTTGGCTATCATGCACTGATCACGTGGCTGATCCTGCACTGATCCTGTGACTGAGCATGCACTGATGACGTGGCTGATCATACAGTGATCACGTGATTGATCATGCACTGATCATGTGGCTGATCATGCACTAATCACGTTGCTGATCATGTAGTGGTCAGGTGGCTGTCATGCACTGATCACGTGACTGATCATGCACTGATCACGTGCCTGATCATGCACTGATGACGTGGCTGATCATACTCTGATCAAGTTGATGATCATGCACTAATCACTTTGCTTATCATGCACTGATCAGGTGGCTATGATGCACTGATTACGTGGCTGATCATACACTGATTACGTGGCTGATCATGCTCTGATCACGTGACTGATCATGCACTGGTCACGAAGCTGATCATACAATGATCACGTGATTGTGCATGCACTGATCACTTGGCTGATTATGCACTGATGACGTGGCTGATCATGTACTGATAACCTGGCTATCATGCACTGATCACATGGCTGATCATACAATGATCCGGTGCCTGATTATGCACTGATCATGTGGAAGATCATGCACTGATCATGTGACTGATCATGCACTGATGACGTGGCTATCACGCACTGATTACGTGTCTGCGCATGCACTGATTACGTGGCTGATCATACAGGTATCACGTGATTGATCATGAACTGATCATGAGGCTGATCATGCACTAATCACGTTGCTGATCATGCACTGGTCAGGGCTATCATGCACTGATAACGTGACTGCACATTCACTGAGTATTGGATGATCATACATTGATCACGTGACTGATCACACACTGATCACATGACTGATCACGCACTGATCACGTGGCTATCATGCACAGATCAGGTGACTGCACATGAGTTGATCACGTAACTGTAGCCAATGATCATTTGACTATCATGCACTGATCACGTGGCTGATCCTGCACTGATCCTGTGACTGAGCATGCACTGATGACGTGGCTGATCATACAGTGATCACGTGATTGATCATGCACTGATCATGTGGCTGAACATGCACTAATCACGTTGCTGATCATGTAGTGGTCAGGTGGCTATCATGCACTGATCACGTGACTGACCATGCACTGATCACGTGACTGATCATGCACTGATCAGGTGCCTGATCATGCACTGATCACGTGCCTGATCATGCACTGATGACGTGGCTGATCATACTCTGATCAAGTTGAGGATCATGCACTAATCACTTTGCTTATCATGCACTGATCGGGTGGCTAAGATGCACTGATTACGTGGCTGATCATACACTGATTACGTGGCTGATCATGCTCTGATCACGTGACTGATCATGCACTGATCACGTTCCTGATCATGCACTGATCACCTGGCTGATCATGCACTGATCACAAACTGATCACACACTGATCACGTGACTCTTCATGCACTGATCACAAGGCTGATCATGCACTGATCACGTGTCTGATCATACACTGATCACGTGACTGATCAGGCACTGATCACGTTCCTGATAACGCACTGATCACGTGGCTGATCATGCACCGATCACGAAGCTGATCATACACTGATCACGTGACTCTGCATGCACTGATCACAGGGCTGATCATCCACTGATAACGTGGTTGATCATGCACTTATCTGGTGGCTATCATGCATTGATCACGTGGATGATAATACACTGATCACATGACTGATCATGCACTGATCATGTTCCTGATAATGCACTGATCACGTGGCTGATCATGCACTGATCACGTGACTCTGCATGCACTGATCACAAGGCTGATCATCCACTGATCACGTGGTTGATCATGCACTTATCTGGTGGCTATCATGCATTGATCACGTGGATGATCATACACTGATCACATGACTGATCATGCACTGATCACGTGGCTATCATGCACTGATCACGTGGATGATCATACATTGAACATGTGACTGATCATGCACTGATCACCTGGCTATCATGCACTGATCACGTAGCTGATCATGCACTGTTCACGTTGCTATCATGCACTGATCACGTGACTGATCATGCACTGAAGACGTGACTAATCATGCACTGATCACGTCCTGACCATGCACTGATCTCGTTGCTGATCATGCAATTATCACGAAGCTGAGCATACACTGATCACGTGACTGTGCATGAACTGATCACGTGGCTTATCATACACTGATCACGTGGCTGTACATGCACTCATCACGTGCCTGATCATACACTGATCACATTACTGATAATGCACTGAACACGTGCCTAATCATGCACTGATCACGTGGCTGATCATGCACTGATCACGAAGCTGATCATACACTGATTACGTGACTGCATGCACTGATCATTTGGCTGATCTTGCACTGTTCATGTGGCTGATCGTGCACTGATCACGTGGTTGATCATACACTGATCACGTGGCTGATCATGAACTATTCACATTGCAGTTCATGCACTGATCTCGTGCCTGTTCATGCAATGATCAGGTGACTGATCATGCACTGACCACGTGTCTGATCATGTACTGATCACGAAGCTGATCATACAATGATCACGTGACTGTGCATGCACTGATCACTTGGCTGATCATGCACTGATGACGTGGCTGATCATGTACTGATAACCTGGCTATCATGCACTGATCACATGGCTGATCATACAATGATCAGGTGGCTGATCATGCACTGATCATGTGGATGATCATGCACTGATCACGTGACTGATCATGCACTGATCATGTGGCTGATCATGCACTGATAAAGTGGTTGATCATGCACTGATGACGTGGCTATCATGCACTGATCACGTGACTGCGCATGCACTGAATATTGGATGATCATACACTGATCACGTGACTAATCACACACTGATCACGTGACTGAATATGCACTGAATACGTGGCTATCATGCACTGATCACGTGGCTGGTCATGTACTGATCATGTGACTGAGCATGCACTGATGACGTGGCTGATCAAACAGTGATCACGTGATGGATCATGAACTGATCATGTGGCTGATCATGCACTCATCACGTTGCTGATCATGCACTGATCACGTGCCTGATCATGCACTGATGACGTGGCTGATCATACTCTGATCAAGTTGATGATCATGCACTAATCACTTTGCTTATCATGCACTGATCAGGTGGCTATGATGCACTGATTACGTGGCTGATCATACACTGATTACGTGGCTGATCATGCTCTGATCACGTGACTGATCATGCACTGATCACGTTCCTGATCATGCACTGATCACGTGGCTGATCATGCACTGATCACAATGCTGATCATACACTGATCACGTAACTCTGCATGCCCTGATCACAAGGCTGATCATGCACTGATCACGTGTCTGATCATACACTGATCACGTGACTGATCATGCACTGATCACGTTCCTGATAACGCACTGATCACGTGGCAGATCATGCACTGATCACGAAGCTGATCATACACTGATCACGTGACTCTGCATGCACTGATCACAAGGCTGATCATCCACTGATCACGTGGTTGATCATGCACTTATCTGGTGGCTATCATGCATTGATCACGTGGATGATCATACACTGATCACATGACTGATCATGCACTGATCACGTTCCTGATAATGCACTGATCACGTGGCTGATCATGCACTTATCACGTGACTCTGCATGCACTGATCACGAGGCTGATCATCCACTGATCACGTGGTTGATCATGCACTTATCTGGTGGCTATCATGCATTGATCACGTGGATGATCATACACTGATCACATGACTGATCATGCACTGATCACGTGTCTATCATGCACTGATCACGTGGATGATCATACATTGAACATGTGACTGATCATGCACTGATCACCTGGCTATCATGCACTGATCAGGTAGCTGATCATGCACTGTTCACGTTGCTATCATGCACTGATCACGTGACTGATCATGCACTGAAGACGTGACTAATCATGCACTGATCACGTCCTGACAATGCACTGATCTCGTTGCTGATCATGCACTGTTCACGTGACTGATCATGCACTGAAGACGTGATTAATCATGCACTGATCTCGTTGCTGATCATGCAATTATCACGAAGCTGAGCATACACTGATCACGTGACTGTGCATGAACTGATCACGTGGCTTATCATACACTGATCACGTGGCTGTACATGCACTCATCACGTGCCTGATCTTACACTGATCACATTACTGATAATGCACTGAACACGTGCCTAATCATGCACTGATCACGTGGCTGATCATGCACTGATCACGAAGCTGATCATACACTGATTACGTGACTGCATGCACTGATCATTTGGCTGATCTTGCACTGTTCATGTGGCTGATCGTGCACTGATCACGTGGTTGATCATACACTGATCACGTGGCTGATCATGAACTAATCACATTGCAGTTCATGCACTGATCTCGTGCCTGTTCATGCAATGATCAGGTGACTGATCATGCACTGACCACGTGTCTGATCATGTACTGATCACGAAGCTGATCATACAATGATCACGTGACTGTGCATGCACTGATCACTTGGCTGATCATGCACTGATGACGTGGCTGATCGTGTACTGATAACCTGGCTATCATGCACTGATCACATGGCTGATCATACAATGATCAGGTGGCTGATCATGCACTGATCATGTGGATGATCATGCACTGATCACGTGACTGATCATGCACTGATCATGGGGCTGATCATGCACTGATAAAGTGGTTGATCATGCACTGATGACGTGGCTATCATGCACTGATCACGTGACTGCGCATGCACTGAATATTGGATGATCATACACTGATCACGTGACTAATCACACACTGATCACGTGACTGAATACGCACTGGTCACGTGGCTATCATGCACTGATCACGTGGCTGCCCATGAACTGATCACGTAACTGTAGGCAATGATCACTTGGCTATCATGCACTGATCACGTGGCTGGTCATGCACTGATCATGTGACTGATCAGGCACTGATCACGTTCCTGATAACGCACTGATCACGTGGCTGATCATGCACCGATCACGAAGCTGATCATACACTGATCACGTGACTCTGCATGCACTGATCACAGGGCTGATCATCCACTGATCACGTGGTTGATCATGCACTGATCATGTGGCTGAACATGCACTAATCACGTTGCTGATCATGTAGTGGTCAGGTGGCTATCATGCACTGATCACGTGACTGACCATGCACTGATCACGTGACTGATCATGCACTGATCAGGTGACTGATCATGCACTGATCACGTGCCTGATCATGCACTGATGACGTGGCTGATCATACTCTGATCAAGTTGAGGATCATGCACTAATCACTTTGCTTATCATGCACTGATCGGGTGGCTAAGATGCACTGATTACGTGGCTGATCATACACTGATTACGTGGCTGATCATGCTCTGATCACGTGACTGATCATGCACTGATCACGTTCCTGATCATGCACTGATCACCTGGCTGATCATGCACTGATCACAAAGCTGATCACACACTGATCACGTGACTCTTCATGCACTGATCACAAGGCTGATCATGCACTGATCACGTGTCTGATCATACACTGATCACGTGACTGATCAGGCACTGATCACGTTCCTGATAACGCACTGATCACGTGGCTGATCATGCACCGTTCACGAAGCTGATCATACACTGATCACGTGACTCTGCATGCACTGATCACAGGGCTGATCATCCACTGATCAGGTGGTTGATCATGCACTTATCTGGTGGCTATCATGCATTGATCACGTGGATGATCATACACTGATCACATGACTGATCATGCACTGATCATGTTCCTGATAATGCACTGATCACGTGGCTGATCATGCACTGATCACGTGACTCTGCATGCACTGATCACAAGGCTGATCATCCACTGATCACGTGGTTGATCATGCACTTATCTGGTGGCTATCATGCATTGATCACGTGGATGATCATACACTGATCACATGACTGATCATGCACTGATCACGTGGCTATCATGCACTGATCACGTGGATGATCATACATTGAACATGTGACTGATCATGCACTGATCACCTGGCTATCATGCACTGATCAGGTAGCTGATCATGCACTGTTCACGTTGCTATCATGCACTGATCACCTGACTGATCATGCACTGATCAGGTGACTGATCATGCACTGATCACGTGCCTGATCATGCACTGATTACGTGGCTGATCATACTCTGATCAAGTTGATGATCATGCACTAATCACTTTGCTTATCATGCACTGATCAGGTGGCTATGATGCACTGATTACGTGGCTGATCATACACTGATTACGTGGCTGATCATGCTCTGATCACGTGACTGATCATGCACTGATCACGAAGCTGATCATACAATGATCACGTGATTGTGCATGCACTGATCACTTGGCTGATCATGCACTGATGACGTGGCTGATCATGTACTGATAAACTGGCTATCATGCACTGATCACATGGCTGATCATACAATGATCTGGTGGCTGATCATGCACTGATCATGTGGAAGATCATGCACTGATCATGTGACTGATCATGCACTGATGACGTGGCTATCACGCACTGATCACGTGTCTGCGCATGCACTGATGACGTGGCTGATCATACAGTGATCACGTGATTGATCATGAACTGATCATGAGGATGATCATGCACTAATCACGTTGCTGATCATGCACTGGTCAGGGCTATCATGCACTGATCACGTGACTGCGCATGCACTGAGTATTGGATGATCATACATTGATCACGTGACTGATCACACACTGATCACATGACTGATCACGCACTGATCACGTGGCTATCATGCACAGATCACGTGACTGCACATGAGTTGATCACGTAACTGTAGCCAATGATCATTTGGCTATCATGCACTGATCACGTGGCTGATCCTGCACTGATCCTGTGAATGAGCATGCACTGATGACGTGGCTGATCATACAGTGATCACGTGATTGATCATGCACTGATCATGTGGCTGATCATGCACTAATCACGTTGCTGATCATGTAGTGGTCAGGTGGCTATCATGCACTGATCACGTGACTGACCATGCACTGATCAGGTGACTGATCATGCTCTGATCACGTGCCTGATCATGCACTGATGACGTGGCTGATCATACTCTGATCAAGTTGATGATCATGCACTAAGCACTTTGCTTATCATGCACTGATCAGGTGGCTATGATGCACTGATTACGTGGCTGATCATACACTGATTACGTGGCTGATCATACTCTGATCACGTGACTGATCATGCACTGATCACGTTCCTGATCATGCACTGATCACGTGGCTGATCATGCACTGATCACAAAGCTGATCACACACTGATCACGTGACTCTGCATGCACTGATCACAAGGCTGATCATGCACTGATCACGTGTCTGATCATACACTGATCACGTGACTGATCAGGCACTGATCACGTTCCTGATAAAGCACTATTCACGTGGCTGATCATTCACTGATCACGAAGCTGATCATACACTGATCACGTGACTCTGCATGCACTGATCACAACGCTGATCATCCACTGATCACGTGGTTGATCATGCACTTATCTGGTGGCTATCATGCATTGATCACGTGGATGATCATACACTGATCACATGACTGATCATGCACTGATCACGTGGCTATCATGCACTGATCACGTGGATGATCATACATTGAACATGTGACTGATCATGCACTGATCACCTGGCTATCATGCACTGATCACGTAGCTGATCATGCAATGTTCCCGTTGCTATCATGCACTGATCACGTGACTGATCATGCACTGAAGACGTGACTAATCATGCACTGATCACGTCCTGACCATGCACTGATCTCGTTGCTGATCATGCAATTATCACGAAGCTGAGCATCCACTGATCACGTGACTGTGCATGAACTGATCACATGGCTTATCATACACTGATCACGTGGCTGTACATGCACTCATCACGTGCCTGATCATACACTGATCACATTACTGATAATGCACTGAACACGTGCCTAATCATGCACTGATCACGTGGCTGATCATGCACTGATCACGAAGCTTATCATACACTGATTACGTGACTGCATGCACTGATCATTTGGCTGATCTTGCACTGTTCATGTGGCTGATCGTGCACTGATCACCCGGTTGATCATACACTGATCACGTGGCTGATCATGAACTAATCACATTGCAGTTCATGCACTGATCTCGTGCCTGTTCATGCAATGATCAGGTGACTGATCATGCACTGACCACGTGTCTGATCATGTACTGATCACGAAGCTGATCATACAATGATCACGTGATTGTGCATGCACTGATCACTTGGCTGATCATGCACTGATGACGTGGCTGATCATGTACTGATAACCTGGCTATCATGCACTGATCACATGGCTGATCATACAATGATCAGGTGGCTGATCATGCATTGATCATGTGGATGATCATGCACTGATCACGTGACTGATCATGCACTGATCATGTGGCTGATCATGCACTGATAAAGTGGTTGATCATGCACTGATGACGTGGCTATCATGCACTGATCATGTGACTGTGCATGCACTGAATATTGGATGATCATACACTGATCACGTGACTAATCACACACTGATCACGTGACTGAATACGCACTGATCACGTGGCTATCATGCACTGATCACGTGGCTGGCCATGAACTGATCACGTAACTGTAGGCAATGATCACTTGGCTATCATGCACTGATCACGTGGCTGGTCATGCACTGATCATGTGACTGAGCATGCACTGATGACGTGGCTGATCAAACAGTGATCACGTGATTGATCATGAACTGATCATGTGGCTGATCATGCACTCATCACGTTGCTGATCATGCACTGATCAGGTGGCTATCATGCACTGATCACGTGACTGCGCATGCACTGATTATTGGATGATCATACATTGATCACGTGACTGATCACACACTGATCACATGACTGATCACGCACTGATCACGTGCCTATCATGCACAGATCACGTGACTGCAAATGAATTGATCACGTAACTGTAGCCAATGATCATTTGGCTATCATGCACTGATCACGTGGCTGATCATGCACTGATCATGTGACTGAACATGCACTGATCATGTGACTGAGCATGCACTGATGACGTGGCTGATAATACAGTGTTCAAGTGATTGATCATGAACTGATCATGTGGCTGACCATGCACTAATCACGTTGCTGATCATGCACTGCTCAGGTGGCTATCACGCACTGATCACATGACTGTGCATGCACTGAGTATTGGAATGTCATACATTGATCACGTGACTGATCACACACTGATCACATGACTGATCACGCACTGATCACGTGGCTATCATGCACAGATCACGTGACTGCACATGAATTGATCACGTAACTGTAGCCAATGATCATTTGGCTATCATGCACTGATCACGTGGCTGACCATGCACTGATGCTGTGACTGAGCATGCACTGATGACGTGGCTGATCATACAGTGATCACGTGATTGATCATGCACTGATCAGGTGACTGATCATGCACTGATCACGTGCCTGATCATACTCTGATCAAGTTGATGATCATGCACTAATCACTTTGCTTATCATGCACTGATCAGGTGGCTATGATGCACTGATTACGTGTCTGATCATGCACTGATCACGACGCTGATCATACAATGATCACGTGATTGTGCATGCACTGATCACTTGGCTGATCATGCACTGATGATGTGGCTGATCATGTACTGATAACCTGGCTATCATGCACTGATCACATGGCTGATCATACAATGATCTGGTGGCTGATCATGCACTGATCATGTGGATGATCATGCACTGATCACGTGACTGATCATGCACTGATGACGTGGCTATCATGCACTGATCACGTGACTGCGCATGCACTGATGACGTGGCTGATCATACAGTGATCACGTGATTGATCATGAACTGATCATGTGGCTGATCATGCACTAATCACGTTGCTAATCATGCACTGGTCAGGTGGCTATCATGCACTGATCACGTGACAGCGCATGCACTGAGTATTGGATGATCAAACATTGATCACGTGACTGATCACACACTGATCACATGACTGATCACGCACTGATCACGTGGCTATCATGCACAGATCACGTGACTGCACATGAATTGATCACATAACTGTAGCCAATGATCATTTTGCTATCATGCACTGATCACGTGGCTGATCATGCACTGATCCTGTGACTGAGCATGCACTGATGACGTGGCTGATCATACAGTGATCACGTGATTGATCATGCACTGATCATGTGGCTGATCATGCACTAATCTCGTTGCTGAACATGTAGTGGTCAGGTGGCTATCATGCACTGATCACGTGACTGATCATGCACTGATCACGTTCCTGATCATGCACTGATGACGTGGATGATCATACTCTGATCAAGTTGATGATCATGCACTAATCACTTTGCTTATCATGCACTGATCAGGTGGCTATGATGCACTGATTACGTGGCTGATCATACACTGATTACGTGGCTGATCATGCTCTGATCACGTGACTGATCATGCACTGATCACGACGCTGATCATACAATGATCACGTGATTGTGCATGCACTGATCACTTGGCTGATCATGCACTGATGATGTGGCTGATCATGTACTGATAACCTGGCTATCATGCACTGATCACATGGCTGATCATACAATGATCTGGTGGCTGATCATGCACTGATCATGCGGATGATCATGCACTGATCACGTGACTGATCATGCACTGATGACGTGGCTATCATGCACTGATCACGTGACTGCGCATGCACTGATGACGTGGCTGATCATACAGTGATCACGTGATTGATCATGAACTGATCATGTGGCTGATCATGCACTAATCACGTTGCTAATCATGCACTGGTCAGGTGGCTATCATGCACTGATCACGTGACAGCGCATGCACTGAGTATTGGATGATCAAACATTGATCACGTGACTGATCACACACTGATCACATGACTGATCACGCACTGATCACGTGGCTATCATGCACAGATCACGTGACTGCACATGAATTGATCACATAACTGTAGCCAATGATCATTTTGCTATCATGCACTGATCACGTGGCTGATCATGCACTGATCCTGTGACTGAGCATGCACTGATGACGTGGCTGATCATACAGTGATCACATGATTGATCATGCACTGATCATGTGGCTGATCATGCACTAATCTCGTTGCTGAACATGTAGTGGTCAGGTGGCTATCATGCACTGATCACGTGACTGATCATGCACTGATCAGGTGACTGATCATGCACTGATCACGTGCCTGATCATGCACTGATGACGTGGCTGATCATACTCTGATCAAGTTGAGGATCATGCACTAATCACTTTTCTTATCATGCACTGATCGGTTGGCTAAGATGCACTGATTACGTGGCTGATCATACACTGATTACGTGGCTGATCATGCTCTGATCACATGACTGATCATGCACTGATCACGTTCCTGATCATGCACTGATCACAAGGCTGATCATGCACTGATCACGTGTCTGATCATACACTGATCACGTGACTGATCAGGCACTGATCACGTTCCTGATAACGCACTGATCACGTGGTTGATCATGCACCGATCACGAAGCTGATCATACACTGATCACGTGACTCTGCATGCACTGATCACAGGGCTGATCATCCACTGATCACGTGGTTGATCATGCACTTATCTGGTGGCTATCATTCATTGATCACATGGATGATCATACACTGATCACATGACTGATCATGCACTGATCATGTTCCTGATAATGCACTGATCACGTGGCTGATCATGCACTGATCACGTGACTCTGCATGCACTGATCACAAGGCTGATCATCCACTGATCACGTGGTTGATCATGCACTTATCTGGTGGCTATCATGCATTGATCACGTGGATGATCATACACTGATCACATGACTGATCATGCACTGATCACGTGGCTATCATGCACTGATCACGTGGATGATCATACATTGAACATGTGACTGATCATGCACTGATCACCTGGCTATCATGCACTGATCACGTAGCTGATCATGCACTGTTCACGTTGCTATCATGCACTGATCACGTGACTGATCATGCACTGAAGACGTGACTAATCATGCCCTGATCACGTCCTGACCATGCACTGATCTCGTTGCTGATCATGCAATTATCACGAAGCTGAGCATACACTGAACACGTGACTGTGCATGAACTGATCACGTGGCTTATCATACACTGATCACGTGGCTGTACATGCACTCATCACGTGCCTGATCATACACTGATCACATTACTGATAATGCACTGAACACGTGCCTAATCATGCACTGATCACGTGGCTGATCATGCACTGATCACGAAGCTGATCATACACTGATTACGTGACTGCATGCACTGATCATTTGGCTGATCTTGCACTGTTCATGTGGCTGATCGTGCACTGATCACGTGGTTGATCATACACTGATCACGTGGCTGATCATGAACTATTCACATTGCAGTTCATGCACTGATCTCGTGCCTGTTCATGCAATGATCAGGTGACTGATCATGCACTGACCACGTGTCTGATCATGTACTGATCACGAAGCTGATCATACAATGATCACGTGACTGTGCATGCACTGATCACTTGGCTGATCATGCACTGATGACGTGGCTGATCATGTACTGATAACCTGGCTATCATGCACTGATCACATGGCTGATCATACAATGATCAGGTGGCTGATCATGCACTGATCATGTGGATGATCATGCACTGATCACGTGACTGATCATGCACTGATCATGTGGCTGATCATGCACTGATAAAGTGGTTGATCATGCACTGATGACGTGGCTATCATGCACTGATCACGTGACTGCGCATGCACTGAATATTGGATGATCATACACTGATCACGTGACTAAACACACACTGATCACGTGACTGAATACGCACTGATCACGTGGCTATCATGCACTGATCACGTGGCTGCGCATGAATTGATCACGTAACTGTAGGCAATGATCACTTGGCTATCATGCACTGATCACGTGGCTGGTCATGCACTGATCATGTGACTGAGCATGCACTGATGACGTGGCTGATCAAACAGTGATCACGTGATGGATCATGAACTGATCATGTGGCTGATCATGCACTCATCACGTTGCTGATCATGCACTGATCACGTGCCTGATCATGCACTGATGACGTGGCTGATCATACTCTGATCAAGTTGATGATCATGCACTAATCACTTTGCTTATCATGCACTGATCAGGTGGCTATGATGCACTGATTACGTGGCTGATCAAACACTGATTATTTGGCTGATCATGCTCTGATCACGTGACTGATCATGCACTGATCACGTTCCTGATCATGCACTGATCACGTGGCTGATCATGCACTGATCACAATGCTGATCATACACTGATCACGTGACTCTGCATGCCCTGATCACAAGGCTGATCATGCACTGATCACGTGTCTGATCATACACTGATCACGTGACTGATCATGCACTGATCACGTTCCTGATAACGCACTGATCACGTGGCAGATCATGCACTGATCACGAAGCTGATCATACACTGATCACGTGACTCTGCATGCACTGATCACAAGGCTGATCATCCACTGATCACGTGGTTGATCATGCACTTATCTGGTGGCTATCATGCATTGATCACGTGGATGATCATACACTGATCACATGACTGATCATGCACTGATCACGTTCCTGATAATGCACTGATCACGTGGCTGATCATGCACTGATCACGTGACTCTGCATGCACTGATCACAAGGCTGATCATCCACTGATCACGTGGTTGATCATGCACTTATCTGGTGGCTATCATGCATTGATCACGTGGATGATCATACACTGATCACATGACTGATCATGCACTGATCACGTGTCTATCATGCACTGATCACGTGGATGATCATACATTGAACATGTGACTGATCATGCTCTGATCACCTGGCTATCATGCACTGATCACGTAGCTGATCATGCACTGTTCACGTTGCTATCATGCACTGATCACGTGACTGATCATGCACTGAAGACGTGACTAATCATGCACTGATCACGTCCTGACCATGCACTGATCTCGTTGCTGATCATGCAATTATCACGAAGCTGAGCATACACTGATCACGTGACTGTGCATGAACTGATCACGTGGCTTATCATACACTGATCACGTGGCTGTACATGCACTCATCACGTGCCTGATTATACACTGATCACATTACTGATAATGCACTGAACACGTGCCTAATCATGCACTGATCACGTGGCTGATCATGCACTGATCACGAAGCTGATCATACACTGATTACGTGACTGCATGCACTGATCATTTGGCTGATCTTGCACTGTTCATGTGGCTGATCATGCACTGATCACGTGGTTGATCATACACTGATCACGTGGCTGATCATGAACTAATCACATTGCAGTTCATGCACTGATCTCGTGCCTGTTCATGCAATGATCAGGTGACTGATCATGCACTGACCACGTGTCTGATCATGTACTGATCACGAAGCTGATCATACAATGATCACGTGATTGTGCATGCACTGATCACTTGGCTGATCATGCACTGATGACGTGGCTGATCATGTCCTGATAACCTGGCTATCATGCACTGATCACATGGCTGATCATACAATGATCTGGTGCCTGATCATGCACTGATCATGTGGAAGATCATGCACTGATCATGTGACTGATCATGCACTGATGACGTGGCTATCACGCACTGATCACGTGACTGCGCATGCACTGATGACGTGGCTGATCATACAATAATCACGTGATTGATCATGAACTGATCATGAGGCTGATCATGCACTAATCACGTTGCTGATCATGCACTGGTCAGGGCTATCATGCACTGATCACGTGACTGCGCATGCACTGAGTATTGGATGATCATACATTGATCACGTGACTAATCACACACTGATCACATGACTGATCATGCACTGATCACGTGGCTATCATGCACAGATCACGTGACGGCACATGAGTTGATCACGTAACTGTAGCCAATGATCATTTGGCTATCATGCACTGATCACGTGGCTGATCCTGCACTGATCCTGTGAATGAGCATTCACTGATGACGTGGCTGATCATACAGTGATCACGTGATTGATCATGCACTGATCATGTGGCTGATCATGCACTAATCACGTTGCTGATCATGTAGTGGTCAGGTGGCTATCATACACTGATCACGTGACGGACCATGCACTGATCAGGTGACTGATCATGCTCTGATCACGTGCCTGATCATGCACTGATGACGTGGCTGATCATACTCTGATCAAGTTGATGATCATGCACTAATCACTTTGCTTATCATGCACTGATCAGGTGGCTATGATGCACTGATTACGTGGCTGATCATACACTGATTACGTGGCTGATCATGCTCTGATCACGTGACTGATCATGCACTGATCACGACGCTGATCATACAATGATCACGTGATTGTGCATGCACTGATCACTTGGCTGATCATGCACTGATGATGTGGCTGATCATGTACTGATAACCTGGCTATCATGCACTGATCACATGGCTGATCATACAATGATCTGGTGGCTGATCATGCACTGATCATGCGGATGATCATGCACTGATCACGTGACTGATCATGCACTGATGACGTGGCTATCATGCACTGATCACGTGACTGCGCATGCACTGATGACGTGGCTGATCATACAGTGATCACGTGATTGATCATGAACTGATCATGTGGCTGATCATGCACTAATCACGTTGCTAATCATGCACTGGTCAGGTGGCTATCATGCACTGATCACGTGACAGCGCATGCACTGAGTATTGGATGATCAAACATTGATCACGTGACTGATCACACACTGATCACATGACTGATCACGCACTGATCACGTGGCTATCATGCACAGATCACGTGACTGCACATGAATTGATCACATAACTGTAGCCAATGATCATTTTGCTATCATGCACTGATCACGTGGCTGATCATGCACTGATCCTGTGACTGAGCATGCACTGATGACGTGGCTGATCATACAGTGATCACATGATTGATCATGCACTGATCATGTGGCTGATCATGCACTAATCTCGTTGCTGAACATGTAGTGGTCAGGTGGCTATCATGCACTGATCACGTGACTGATCATGCACTGATCAGGTGACTGATCATGCACTGATCACGTGCCTGATCATGCACTGATGACGTGGCTGATCATACTCTGATCAAGTTGAGGATCATGCACTAATCACTTTTCTTATCATGCACTGATCGGTTGGCTAAGATGCACTGATTACGTGGCTGATCATACACTGATTACGTGGCTGATCATGCTCTGATCACATGACTGATCATGCACTGATCACGTTCCTGATCATGCACTGATCACCTGGCTGATCATGCACTGATCACAAAGCTGATCACACACTGATTACGTGACTCTGCATGCACTGATCACAAGGCTGATCATGCACTGATCACGTGTCTGATCATACACTGATCACGTGACTGATCAGGCACTGATCACGTTCCTGATAACGCACTGATCACGTGGTTGATCATGCACCGATCACGAAGCTGATCATACACTGATCACGTGACTCTGCATGCACTGATCACAGGGCTGATCATCCACTGATCACGTGGTTGATCATGCACTTATCTGGTGGCTATCATTCATTGATCACATGGATGATCATACACTGATCACATGACTGATCATGCACTGATCATGTTCCTGATAATGCACTGATCACGTGGCTGATCATGCACTGATCACGTGACTCTGCATGCACTGATCACAAGGCTGATCATCCACTGATCACGTGGTTGATCATGCACTTATCTGGTGGCTATCATGCATTGATCACGTGGATGATCATACACTGATCACATGACTGATCATGCACTGATCACGTGGCTATCATGCACTGATCACGTGGATGATCATACATTGAACATGTGACTGATCATGCACTGATCACCTGGCTATCATGCACTGATCACGTAGCTGATCATGCACTGTTCACGTTGCTATCATGCACTGATCACGTGACTGATCATGCACTGAAGACGTGACTAATCATGCCCTGATCACGTCCTGACCATGCACTGATCTCGTTGCTGATCATGCAATTATCACGAAGCTGAGCATACACTGAACACGTGACTGTGCATGAACTGATCACGTGGCTTATCATACACTGATCACGTGGCTGTACATGCACTCATCACGTGCCTGATCATACACTGATCACATTACTGATAATGCACTGAACACGTGCCTAATCATGCACTGATCACGTGGCTGATCATGCACTGATCACGAAGCTGATCATACACTGATTACGTGACTGCATGCACTGATCATTTGGCTGATCTTGCACTGTTCATGTGGCTGATCGTGCACTGATCACGTGGTTGATCATACACTGATCACGTGGCTGATCATGAACTATTCACATTGCAGTTCATGCACTGATCTCGTGCCTGTTCATGCAATGATCAGGTGACTGATCATGCACTGACCACGTGTCTGATCATGTACTGATCACGAAGCTGATCATACAATGATCACGTGACTGTGCATGCACTGATCACTTGGCTGATCATGCACTGATGACGTGGCTGATCATGTACTGATAACCTGGCTATCATGCACTGATCACATGGCTGATCATACAATGATCAGGTGGCTGATCATGCACTGATCATGTGGATGATCATGCACTGATCACGTGACTGATCATGCACTGATCATGTGGCTGATCATGCACTGATAAAGTGGTTGATCATGCACTGATGACGTGGCTATCATGCACTGATCACGTGACTGCGCATGCACTGAATATTGGATGATCATACACTGATCACGTGACTAAACACACACTGATCACGTGACTGAATACGCACTGATCACGTGGCTATCATGCACTGATCACGTGGCTGCGCATGAATTGATCACGTAACTGTAGGCAATGATCACTTGGCTATCATGCACTGATCACGTGGCTGGTCATGCACTGATCATGTGACTGAGCATGCACTGATGACGTGGCTGATCAAACAGTGATCACGTGATGGATCATGAACTGATCATGTGGCTGATCATGCACTCATCACGTTGCTGATCATGCACTGATCACGTGCCTGATCATGCACTGATGACGTGGCTGATCATACTCTGATCAAGTTGATGATCATGCACTAATCACTTTGCTTATCATGCACTGATCAGGTGGCTATGATGCACTGATTACGTGGCTGATCAAACACTGATTATTTGGCTGATCATGCTCTGATCACGTGACTGATCATGCACTGATCACGTTCCTGATCATGCACTGATCACGTGGCTGATCATGCACTGATCACAATGCTGATCATACACTGATCACGTGACTCTGCATGCCCTGATCACAAGGCTGATCATGCACTGATCACGTGTCTGATCATACACTGATCACGTGACTGATCATGCACTGATCACGTTCCTGATAACGCACTGATCACGTGGCAGATCATGCACTGATCACGAAGCTGATCATACACTGATCACGTGACTCTGCATGCACTGATCACAAGGCTGATCATCCACTGATCACGTGGTTGATCATGCACTTATCTGGTGGCTATCATGCATTGATCACGTGGATGATCATACACTGATCACATGACTGATCATGCACTGATCACGTTCCTGATAATGCACTGATCACGTGGCTGATCATGCACTGATCACGTGACTCTGCATGCACTGATCACAAGGCTGATCATCCACTGATCACGTGGTTGATCATGCACTTATCTGGTGGCTATCATGCATTGATCACGTGGATGATCATACACTGATCACATGACTGATCATGCACTGATCACGTGTCTATCATGCACTGATCACGTGGATGATCATACATTGAACATGTGACTGATCATGCTCTGATCACCTGGCTATCATGCACTGATCACGTAGCTGATCATGCACTGTTCACGTTGCTATCATGCACTGATCACGTGACTGATCATGCACTGAAGACGTGACTAATCATGCACTGATCACGTCCTGACCATGCACTGATCTCGTTGCTGATCATGCAATTATCACGAAGCTGAGCATACACTGATCACGTGACTGTGCATGAACTGATCACGTGGCTTATCATACACTGATCACGTGGCTGTACATGCACTCATCACGTGCCTGATTATACACTGATCACATTACTGATAATGCACTGAACACGTGCCTAATCATGCACTGATCACGTGGCTGATCATGCACTGATCACGAAGCTGATCATACACTGATTACGTGACTGCATGCACTGATCATTTGGCTGATCTTGCACTGTTCATGTGGCTGATCATGCACTGATCACGTGGTTGATCATACACTGATCACGTGGCTGATCATGAACTAATCACATTGCAGTTCATGCACTGATCTCGTGCCTGTTCATGCAATGATCAGGTGACTGATCATGCACTGACCACGTGTCTGATCATGTACTGATCACGAAGCTGATCATACAATGATCACGTGATTGTGCATGCACTGATCACTTGGCTGATCATGCACTGATGACGTGGCTGATCATGTCCTGATAACCTGGCTATCATGCACTGATCACATGGCTGATCATACAATGATCTGGTGCCTGATCATGCACTGATCATGTGGAAGATCATGCACTGATCATGTGACTGATCATGCACTGATGACGTGGCTATCACGCACTGATCACGTGACTGCGCATGCACTGATGACGTGGCTGATCATACAATAATCACGTGATTGATCATGAACTGATCATGAGGCTGATCATGCACTAATCACGTTGCTGATCATGCACTGGTCAGGGCTATCATGCACTGATCACGTGACTGCGCATGCACTGAGTATTGGATGATCATACATTGATCACGTGACTAATCACACACTGATCACATGACTGATCATGCACTGATCACGTGGCTATCATGCACAGATCACGTGACGGCACATGAGTTGATCACGTAACTGTAGCCAATGATCATTTGGCTATCATGCACTGATCACGTGGCTGATCCTGCACTGATCCTGTGAATGAGCATTCACTGATGACGTGGCTGATCATACAGTGATCACGTGATTGATCATGCACTGATCATGTGGCTGATCATGCACTAATCACGTTGCTGATCATGTAGTGGTCAGGTGGCTATCATACACTGATCACGTGACGGACCATGCACTGATCAGGTGACTGATCATGCTCTGATCACGTGCCTGATCATGCACTGATGACGTGGCTGATCATACTCTGATCAAGTTGATGATCATGCACTAATCACTTTGCTTATCATGCACTGATCAGGTGGCTATTATGCACTGATTACGTGGCTGATCATACACTGATTACGTGGCTGATCATGCTCTGATCACGTGACTGATCATGCACTGATCACGAAGCTGATCATACAATGATCACGTGACTCTGCATGCCCTGATCACAAGGCTGATCATGCACTGATCACGTGTCTGATCATACACTGATCACGTGACTGATCATGCACTGATAACGTTCCTGACAATGCACTGATCACGTGGCTGATCATGCACTGATCACGAAGCTGATCATACTCTGATCACGTGACTCTGCATGCACTGATCACAAGGCTGATCATCCACTGATCACGTGGTTGATCATGCACTTATCTGGTGGCTATCATGCATTGATCACGTGGATGATCATACCCTGATCACATGACTGATCATGCACTGATCACGTGGCTATCATGCACTGATCACGTGGATGATCATACATTGAACATGTGACTGATCATGCACTGATCACCTGGCTATCATGCAGTGATCACGTAGCTGATCATGCACTGTTCACGTGACTGATCATGCACTGAAGACGTGACTAATCATGCACTGATCTCGTTGCTGATCATGCAATTATCACGAAGCTGAGCATACACTGATCACGTGACTGTGCATGAACTGATCACGTGGCTTATCATACACTGATCACGTGGCTGTACATGCACTCATCACGTGCCTGATCATACACTGATCACATTACTGATAATGCACTGAACACGTGCCTAATCATGCACTGATCACGTGGCTGATCATGCACTGATCACGAAGCTGATCATACACTGATTACGTGACTGCATGCACTGATCATTTGGCTGATCTTGCACTGTTCATGTGGCTGATCGTGCACTGATCACGTGGTTGATCATACACTGATCACGTGGCTGATCATGAACTAATCACATTGCAGTTCATGCACTGATCTCGTGCCTGTTCATGCAATGATCAGGTGACTGATCATGTACTGACCACGTGTCTGATCATGTACTGATCACGAAGCTGATCATACAATGATCACGTGACTGTGCATGCACTGATCACTTGGCTGATCATGCACTGATAACCTGGCTATCATGCACTGATCACATGGCTGATCATACAATGATCAGGTGGCTGATCATGCACTGATCATGTGGATGATCATGCACTGATCACGTGACTGATCATGCACTGATCATGTGGCTGATCATGCACTGATAAAGTGGTTGGTCATGCACTGATGACGTGGCTATCATGCACTGATCGCGTGACTGCGCATGCACTGAATATTGGATGATCATACACTGATCACGTGACTAATCACACACTGATCACGTGACTGAGTACGCACTGATCACGTGGCTATCATGCACTGATCACGTGGCTGCCCATGAACTGATCACGTAACTGTAGGCAATGATCACTTGGCTATCATGCACTGATCACGTGGCTGGTCATGCACTGATCATGTGACTGAGCATGCACTGATGACGTGGCTGATCAAACAGTGATCACGTGATTGATCATGAACTGATCATGTGGCTGATCATGCACTCATCACGTTGCTGATCATGCCCTGATCAGGTGGCTATCATGCACTGATCACGTGACTGTGCATGCACTGATTATTGGATGATCATACATTGATCACGTGACTGATCACACACTGATCACATGACTGAGCACGCACTGATCACGTGCCTATCATGCACAGATCACGTGACTGCACATGAATTGATCACGTAACTGTAGCCAATGATCATTTGGCTATCATGCACTGATCACGTGGCTGTTCATGCACTGATCCTGTGACTGAGCATGCACTGATGACGTGGCTTATCATACAGTGATCACGTAAATGATCATGCACTTATCATGTGGCTGATCATGCACTAATCACGTTGCTGATCATGTAGTGGTCAGGTGGCTATCATGCACTGATCACGTGACTGATCATGCACTGATCAGGTGACTGATCACGTGCGTGATCATGCACTGATGACGTGGCTGATCATACTCTGATCAAGTTGATGATCATGCACTAATCACTTTGCTTATCATGCACTGATCAGGTGGCTATGATGCACTGATTACGTGGCTGATCATACACTGATTACGTGACTGATCATGCTCTGATCACGTGACTGATCATGCACTGATCACGAAGCTGATCATACAATGATCACGTGATTGTGCATGCACTGATCACTTGGCTGATTATGCACTGATGACGTGGCTGATCATGTACTAATAACCTGGCTATCATGCACTGATCACATGGCTGATCATACAATGATCTGGTGCCTGATCATGCACTGATCATGTGGAAGATCATGCACTGATCATGTGACTGATCATGCACTGATGCCGTGGCTATCACGCACTGATCACGTGTCTGCGCATGCACTGATGACGTGGCTGATCATACAGGTATCACGTGATTGATCATGAACTGATCATGAGGCTGATCATGCACTAATCACGTTGCTGATCATGCACTGGTCAGGGCTATCATGCACTGATCACGTGACTGCGCAAGCACTGAGTATTGGATGATCATACATTGATCACGTGACGGATCACACACTGATCACATGACTGATCACGCACTGATCACGTGGCTATCATGCACAGATCACGTGACTGCACATGAGTTGATCACGTAACTGTAGCCAATGATCATTTGGCTATCATGCACTGATCACGTGGCTGATCATGCACTGATCCTGTGACTGAGCATGCACTGATGACGTGGCTGATCATACAGTGATCACGTGATTGATCATGCACTGATCATGTGGCTGATCATGCACTAATCACGTCGCTGATCATGTAGTGGTCAGGTGGCTATCATGCACTGATCACGTGACTGATCATGCACTGATCAGGTGACTGATCATGCTCTGATCACGTGCCTGATCATGCACTGATGACGTGGCTGATCATACTCTGATCAAGTTGATTATCATGCACTAATCACTTTGCTTATCATGCACTGATCAGGTGGCTATGATGCACTGATTACGTGGCTGATCATACACTGATTACGTGGCTGATCAGGCTCTGATCACGTGACTGATCACGCACTGATCACGTTCCTGATCATGCACTGATCACGTGGATGATCATGCACTGATCACAAAGCTGATCACACACTGATCACGTGACTCTGCATGCACTGATCACAAGGCTGATCATGCACTGATCACGTGTCTGATCATACACTGATCACGTGACTGATCAGGCACTGATCACGTTCCTGATAACGCACTGATCACGTGGCTGATCATGCACTGATCACGAAGCTGATCATACCCTGATCACGTGACTCTGCATGCACTGATCACAAGGCTGATCATCCACTGATCACGTGGTTGATGATGCACTTATCTGGTGGCTATCATGCATTGATCACGTGGATGATCATTCACTGATCACATGACTGATCATGCACTGATCACGTGGCTATCATGCACTGATCACGTGGATGATCATACATTGAACATGTGACTGATCATGCACTGATCACCTGGCTATCATGCACTGATCACGTAGCTGATCATGCACTGTTCACGTTGCTATCATGCACTGATCACGTGACTGATCATGCACTGAAGACGTGACTAATCATGCACTGATCACGTCCTGACCATGCACTGATCTCGTTGCTGATCATGCAATTATCACGAAGCTGAGCATACACTGATCACGTGACTGTGCATGAACTGATCACGTGGCTTATCATACACTGATCACGTGGCTGTACATGCACTCATCACGTGCCTGATCATACACCGATCACATTACTGATAATGCACTGAACACGTGCCTAATCATGCACTGATCACGTGGCTGATCATGCACTGATCACGAAGCTGATCATACACTGATTACGTGACTGCATGCACTGATCATTTGGCTGATCTTGCACTGTTCATGTGGCTGATCGTGCACTGATCACGTGGTTGATCATACACTGATCACGTGGCTGATCATGAACTAATCACATTGCAGTTCATGCACTGATCTCGTGCCTGTTCATGCAATGATCAGGTGACTGATCATGCACTGACCACGTGTCTGATCATGTACTGATCACGAAGCTGATCATACAATGATCACGTGACTGTGCATGCACTGATCACTTGGCTGATCATGCACTGATGACGTGGCTGATCATGTACTGATAACCTTGCTATCATGCATTGATCACATGGCTGATCATACAATGATCAGGTGGCTGATCATGCACTGATCATGTGGATGATCATGCACTGATCACGTGACTGATCATGCACTGATCATGTGGCTGATCATGCACTGATGACGTGGCTATCATGCACTGATCGCGTGACTGCGCATGCACTGAATATTGGATGATCATACACTGATCACGTGACTAATCACACACTGATCACGTGACTGAATACGCACTGATCACGTGGCTATCATGCACTGATCACGTGGCTGCCCATGAACTGATCACGTAACTGTAGGCAATGATCACTTGGCTATCATGCACTGATCACTTGGCTGGTCATGCACTGATCATGTGACTGAGCATGCACTGATGACGTGGCTGATCAAACAGTGATCACGTGATTGATCATGAACTGATCATGTGGCTGATCATGCACTCATCACGTTGCTGATCATGCACTGATCAGGTGGCTATCATGCATGATCACGTGACTGCGCATGCACTGATTATTGGATGATCATACATTGATCACGTGACTGATCACACACTGATCACATGACTGATCACGCACTGATCACGTGGCTATCATGCACAGATCACGTGACTGCACATGAATTGATCACGTAACTGTAGCCAATGATCATTTGGCTATCATGCACTGATCACGTGGCTGATCATGCACTGATCCTGTGACTGAGCATGCACTGATGACGTGGCTTATCATACAGTGATCACGTAATTGATCATGCACTGATCATGTGGCTGATCATGCACTAATCACGTTTCTGATCATGTAGTGGTCAGGTGGCTATCATGCACTGATCACGTGACTGATCATGCACTGATCAGGTGACTGATCATGCACTGATCACGTGCCTGATCATGCACTGATGACGTGGCTGATCATACTCTGATCAAGTTGATGATCATGCACTAATCACTTTGCTTATCATGCACTGATCAGGTGGCTATGATGCACTGATTACGTGGCTGATCATACACTGATTACGTGGCTGATCATGCTCTGATCACGTGAATTATCATGCACTGATCACGAAGCTGATCATACAATGATCACGTGATTGTGCATGCACTGATCACTTGGCTGATCATGCACTGATGACGTGGCTGATCATGTACTGATAACCTGGCTATCATGCACTGATCACATGGCTGATCATACAATGATCTGGTGCCTGATCATGCACTGATCATGTGGAAGATCATGCACTGATCATGTGACTGATCATGCACTGATGACGTGGCTATCACGCACTGATCACGTGACTGCGCATGCACTGATGACGTGGCTGATCATACAGTGATCACGTGATTGATCATGAACTGATCATGAGGCTGATCATGCACTAATCACGTTGCTGATCATGCACTGGTCAGGGCTATCATGCACTGATCACGTGACTGCGCATGCACTGAATATTGGATGATCATACATTGATCACGTGACTGATCACACACTGATCACATGACTGATCACGCACTGATCACGTGGCTATCATGCACAGATCACGTGACTGCACATGAGTTGATCACGTAACTGTAGCCAATGATCATTTGGCTATCATGCACTGATCACGTGGCTGATCCTGCACTGATCCTGTGAATGAGCATGCACTGATGACGTGGCTGATCATACAGTGATCACGTGATTGATCATGCACTGATCATGTGGCTGATCATGCACTAATCACGTTGCTGATCATGTAGTGGTCAGGTGGCTATCATGCACTGATCACTTGACCGACCATGCACTGATCAGGTGACTGATCATGCTCTGATCACGTGCCTGATCATGCACTGATGATGTGGCTGATCATACTCTGATCAAGTTGATGATCATGCACTAAGCACTATGCTTATCATGCACTGATCATGTGGCTATGATGCACTGATTACGTGGCTGATCATACACTGATTACGTGGCTGATCATGCTCTGATCACGTGACTGATCATGCACTGATCACGTTCCTGATCATGCACTGATCACGTGGCTGATCATGCACTGATCACAAAGCTGATCACACACTGATCACGTGACTCTGCATGCACTGATCACAAGGCTGATCATGCACTGATCACGTGTCTGATCATACACTGATCACGTGACTGATCAGGCACTGATCACGTTCCTGATAAAGCACTGATCACGTGGCTGATTATTCACTGATCACAAAGCTGATCATACACTGATCACGTGACTCTGCATGCACTGATCACAAGGCTGATCATCCACTGATCACGTGGTTGATCATGCACTTATCTGGTGGCTATCATGCATTGATCACGTGGATGATCATACACTGATCACATGACTGATCATGCACTGATCACGTGGCTATCATGCACTGATCACGTGGATGATCATACATTGAACATGTGACTGATCATGCACTGATCACCTGGCTATCATGCACTGATCACGTAGCTGATCATGCACTGTTCACGTTGCTATCATGCACTGGTCACGTGACTGATCATGCACTGAAGACGTGACTAATCATGCACTGATCACGTCCTGACCATGCACTGATCTCGTTGCTGATCATGCAATTATCACGAAGCTGAGCATACACTGATCACGTGACTGTGCATGAACTGATCACGTGGCTTATCATACACTGATCACGTGGCTGTACATGCACTCATCACGTGCCTGATCATACACTGATCTCATTACTGATAATGCACTGAACACGTGCCTAATCATGCACTGATCACGTGGCTGATCATGCACTGATCACGAAGCTGATCATACACTGATTACGTGACTGCATGCACTGATCATTTGGCTGATCTTGCACTGTTCATGTGGCTGATCGTGCACTGATCACCCGGTTGATCATACACTGATCACGTGGCTGATCATGAACTAATCACATTGCAGTTCATGCACTGATCTCGTGCCTGTTCATGCAATGATCAAGTGACTGATCATGCACTGACCACGTGTCTGATCATGTACTGATCACGAAGCTGATCATACAATGATCACGTGACTGTGCATGCACTGATCACTTGGCTGATCATGCACTGATGACGTGGCTGATCATGTACTGATAACCTGGCTATCATGCACTGATCACATGGCTGATCATACAATGATCAGGTGGCTGATCATGCACTGATAATGTGGATGATCATGCACTGATCACGTGACTGATCATGCACTGATCATGTGGCTGATCATGCACTGATAAAGTGGTTGATCATGCACTGATGACATGGCTATCATGCACTGATCACGTGACTGCGCATGCACTGAATATTGGATGATCATACACTGATCACGTGAGTAATCACACACTGATCACGTGACTGAATACGCACTGATCACGTGGCTATCATGCACTGATCACGTGGCTGCGCATGAATTGATCACGTAACTGTAGGCAATGATCACTTGGCTATCATGCACTGATCACGTGGCTGGTCATGCACTGATCATGTGACTGAGCATGCACTGATGACGTGGCTGATCAAACAGTGATCACATGATTGATCATGAACTGATCATGTGGCTGATCATGCACTCATCACGTTGCTGATCATGCACTGATCAGGTGGCTATCATGCACTGATCACGTGACTGCGCATGCACTGATTATTGGATGATCATACATTGATCACGTGACTGATCACACACTGATCACATGACTGATCACGCACTGATCACGTGGCTATCATGCACAGATCAAGTGACTGCACATGAATTGATCACGTAACTGTAGCCAATGATCATTTGGCTATCATGCACTGATCACGTAGCTGTTCATGCACTGATCCTGTGACTGAGCATGCACTGATGACGTGGCTGATCATACAGTGATCACGTAATTGATCATGCACTGATCATGTGGCTGATCATGCACTAATCACGTTGCTGATCATGTAGTGGTCAGGTGGCTATCATGCACTGATCACGTGACTGATCATGCACTGATCAGGTGACTGATCATGCACTGATCCCGTGCCTGATCATGCACTGATGACGTGGCTGATCATACTCTGATCAAGTTGATGATCATGCACTAATCACTTTGCTTATCATGCACTGATCAGGTGGCTATGATGCACTGATTACGTGGCTGATCATACACTGATTACGTGGCTGATCATGCTCTGATCACGTGACTGATCATGCACTGATCACGAAGCTGATCATACAATGATCACGTGATTGTGCATGCACTGATCACTTGGCTGATCATGCACTGATGACGTGGCTGATCATGTACTGATAACCTGGCTATCATGCACTGATCACATGGCTGATCATACAATGATCTGGTGCCTGATCATGCACTGATCATGTGGAAGATCATGCACTGATCATGTGACTGATCATGCACTGATGACGTGGCTATCACGCACTGATCACCTGTCTGCGCATGCACTGATGACGTGGCTGATCATACAGTGATCACGTGATTGATCATGAACTGATCATGAGGCTGATCATGCACTAATCACGTTGCTGATCATGCACTGGTCAGGGCTATCATGCACTGATCACGTGACTGCGCATGCACTGAGTATTGGATGATCATACATTGATCACGTGACTGATCACACACTGATCACATGACTGATCACGCACTGATCACGTGGCTATCATGCACAGATCACGTGACTGCACATGAGTTGATCACGTAACTGTAGCCAATGATCATTTGGCTATCATGCACTGATCACGTGGCTGATCCTGCACTGATCCTGTGACTGAGCATGCACTGATGACGTGGCTGATCATACAGTGATCACGTGATTGATCATGCACTGATCATGTGGCTGATCATGCACTAATCACGTTGCTGATCATGTAGTGGTCAGGTGGCTATCATGCACTGATCACGTGACTGACCATGCACTGATCAGGTGACTGATCATGCACTGATCACGTGCCTGATCATGCACTGATGACGTGGCTGATCATACTCTGATCAAGTTGATGATCATGCACTAATCACTTTGCTTATCATGCACTGATCAGGTGGCTATGATGCACTGATTACGTGGCTGATCATACACTGATTACGTGGCTGATCATGCTCTGATCACGTGAATTATCATGCACTGATCACGAAGCTGATCATACAATGATCACGTGATTGTGCATGCACTGATCACTTGGCTGATCATGCACTGATGACGTGGCTGATCATGTACTGATAACCTGGCTATCATGCACTGATCACATGGCTGATCATACAATGATCTGGTGCCTGATCATGCACTGATCATGTGGAAGATCATGCACTGATCATGTGACTGATCATGCACTGATGACGTGGCTATCACGCACTGATCACGTGACTGCGCATGCACTGATGACGTGGCTGATCATACAGTGATCACGTGATTGATCATGAACTGATCATGAGGCTGATCATGCACTAATCACGTTGCTGATCATGCACTGGTCAGGGCTATCATGCACTGATCACGTGACTGCGCATGCACTGAGTATTGGATGATCATACATTGATCACGTGACTGATCACACACTGATCACATGACTGATCACGCACTGATCACGTGGCTATCATGCACAGATCACGTGACTGCACATGAGTTGATCACGTAACTGTAGCCAATGATCATTTGGCTATCATGCACTGATCACGTGGCTGATCCTGCACTGATCCTGTGAATGAGCATGCACTGATGACGTGGCTGATCATACAGTGATCACGTGATTGATCATGCACTGATCATGTGGCTGATCATGCACTAATCACGTTGCTGATCATGTAGTGGTCAGGTGGCTATCATGCACTGATCACTTGACCGACCATGCACTGATCAGGTGACTGATCATGCTCTGATCACGTGCCTGATCATGCACTGATGATGTGGCTGATCATACTCTGATCAAGTTGATGATCATGCACTAAGCACTTTGCTTATCATGCACTGATCATGTGGCTATGATGCACTGATTACGTGGCTGATCATACACTGATTACGTGGCTGATCATGCTCTGATCACGTGACTGATCATGCACTGATCACGTTCCTGATCATGCACTGATCACGTGGCTGATCATGCACTTATCACAAAGCTGATCACACACTGATCACGTGACTCTGCATGCACTGATCACAAGGCTGATCATGCACTGATCACGTGTCTGATCATACACTGATCACGTGACTGATCAGGCACTGATCACGTTCCTGATAAAGCACTGATCACGTGGCTGATTATTCACTGATCACAAAGCTGATCATACACTGATCACGTGACTCTGCATGCACTGATCACAAGGCTGATCATCCACTGATCACGTGGTTGATCATGCACTTATCTGGTGGCTATCATGCATTGATCACGTGGATGATCATACACTGATCACATGACTGATCATGCACTGATCACGTGGCTATCATGCACTGATCACGTGGATGATCATACATTGAACATGTGACTGATCATGCACTGATCACCTGGCTATCATGCACTGATCACGTAGTTGATCATTCACTGTTCACGTTGCTATCATGCACTGGTCACGTGACTGATCATGCACTGAAGACGTGACTAATCATGCACTGATCACGTCCTGACCATGCACTGATCTCGTTGCTGATCATGCAATTATCACGAAGCTGAGCATACACTGATCACGTGACTGTGCATGAACTGATCACGTGGCTTATCATACACTGATCACGTGGCTGTACATGCACTCATCACGTGCCTGATCATACACTGATCTCATTACTGATAATGCACTGAACACGTGCCTAATCATGCACTGATCACGTGGCTGATCATGCACTGATCACGAAGCTGATCATACACTGATTACGTGACTGCATGCACTGATCATTTGGCTGATCTTGCACTGTTCATGTGGCTGATCGTGCACTGATCACCCGGTTGATCATACACTGATCACGTGGCTGATCATGAACTAATCACATTGCAGTTCATGCACTGATCTCGTGCCTGTTCATGCAATGATCAGGTGACTGATCATGCACTGACCACGTGTCTGATCATGTACTGATCACGAAGCTGATCATACAATGATCACGTGACTGTGCATGCACTGATCACTTGGCTGATCATGCACTGATGACGTGGCTGATCATGTACTGATAACCTGGCTATCATGCACTGATCACATGGCTGATCATACAATGATCAGGTGGCTGATCATGCACTGATAATGTGGATGATCATGCACTGATCACGTGACTGATCATGCACTGATCATGTGGCTGATCATGCACTGATAAAGTGGTTGATCATGCACTGATGACATGGCTATCATGCACTGATCACGTGACTGCGCATGCACTGAATATTGGATGATCATACACTGATCACGTGAGTAATCACACACTGATCACGTGACTGAATACGCACTGATCACGTGGCTATCATGCACTGATCACGTGGCTGCGCATGAATTGATCACGTAACTGTAGGCAATGATCACTTGGCTATCATGCACTGATCACGTGGCTGGTCATGCACTGATCATGTGACTGAGCATGCACTGATGACGTGGCTGATCAAACAGTGATCACATGATTGATCATGAACTGATCATGTGGCTGATCATGCACTCATCACGTTGCTGATCATGCACTGATCAGGTGGCTATCATGCACTGATCACGTGACTGCGCATGCACTGATTATTGGATGATCATACATTGATCACGTGACTGATCACACACTGATCACATGACTGATCACGCACTGATCACGTGGCTATCATGCACAGATCAAGTGACTGCACATGAATTGATCACGTAACTGTAACCAATGATCATTTGGCTATCATGCACTGATCACGTAGCTGTTCATGCACTGATCCTGTGACTGAGCATGCACTGATGACGTGGCTGATCATACAGTGATCACGTAATTGATCATGCACTGATCATGTGGCTGATCATGCACTAATCACGTTGCTGATCATGTAGTGGTCAGGTGGCTATCATGCACTGGTCACGTGACTGATCATGCACTGATCAGGTGACTGATCATGCACTGATCCCGTGCCTGATCATGCACTGATGACGTGGCTGATCATACTCTGATCAAGTTGATGATCATGCACTAATCACTTTGCTTATCATGCACTGATCAGGTGGCTATGATGCACTGATTACGTGGCTGATCATACACTGATTACGTGGCTGATCATGCTCTGATCACGTGACTGATCATGCACTGATCACGAAGCTGATCATACAATGATCACGTGATTGTGCATGCACTGATCACTTGGCTGATCATGCACTGATGACGTGGCTGATCATGTACTGATAACCTGGCTATCATGCACTGATCACATGGCTGATCATACAATGATCTGGTGCCTGATCATGCACTGATCATGTGGAAGATCATGCACTGATCATGTGACTGATCATGCACTGATGACGTGGCTATCACGCACTGATCACCTGTCTGCGCATGCACTGATGACGTGGCTGATCATACAGTGATCACGTGATTGATCATGAACTGATCATGAGGCTGATCATGCACTAATCACGTTGCTGATCATGCACTGGTCAGGGCTATCATGCACTGATCACGTGACTGCGCATGCACTGAGTATTGGATGATCATACATTGATCACGTGACTGATCACACACTGATCACATGACTGATCACGCACTGATCACGTGGCTATCATGCACAGATCACGTGACTGCACATGAGTTGATCACGTAACTGTAGCCAATGATCATTTGGCTATCATGCACTGATCACGTGGCTGATCCTGCACTGATCCTGTGACTGAGCATGCACTGATGACGTGGCTGATCATACAGTGATCACGTGATTGATCATGCACTGATCATGTGGCTGATCATGCACTAATCACGTTGCTGATCATGTAGTGGTCAGGTGGCTATCATGCACTGATCACGTGACTGACCATGCACTGATCAGGTGACTGATCATGCTCTGATCACGTGCCTGATCATGCACTGATGACGTGGCTGATCATACTCTGATCAAGTTGATGATCATGCACTAAGCACTTTGCTTATCATGCACTGATCAGGTGGCTATGATGCACTGATTACGTGGCTGATCATACACTGATTACGTGGCTGATCATGCTCTGATCACGTGACTGATCATGCACTGATCACGTTCCTGATCATGCACTGATCACGTGGCTGATCATGCACTGATCACAAAGCTGATCACACACTGATCACGTGACTCTGCATGCACTGATCACAAGGCTGATCATGCACTGATCACGTGTCTGATCATACACTGATCACGTGACTGATCAGGCACTGATCACGTTCCTGATAACGCACTGATCACGTGGCTGATCATGCACTGATCACGAAGCTGATCATACACTGATCACGTGACTCTGCATGCAATGATCACAAGGCTGATCATCCACTGATCACGTGGTTGATCATGCACTTATCTGGTGGCTATCATGTATTGATCACGTGGATGATCATACACTGATCACATGAATGATCATGCACTGATCACGTGGCTATCATGCACTGATCACGTGGATGATCATACATTGAACATGTGGCTGATCATGCACTGATCACCTGGCTATCATGCACTGATCAGGTAGCTGATCATGCACTGTTCACGTTGCTATCATGCACTGATCACGTGACTGATCATGCACTGAAGACGTGACTAATCATGCACTGATCACGTCCTGACCATGCACTGATCTCGTTGCTGATCATGCAATTATCACGAAGCTGAGCATACACTGATCACGTGACTGTGCATGAACTGATCACGTGGCTTATCATACACTGATCACGTGGCTGTACATGCACTCATCACGTGCCTGATCATACACTGATCACATTACTGATAATGCACTGAACACGTGCCTAATCATGCACTGATCACGTGGCTGATCATGCACTGATCACGAAGCTGATCATACACTGATTACGTGACTGCATGCACTGATCATTTGGCTGATCTTGCACTGTTCATGTGGCTGATCGTGCACTGATCACGTGGTTGATCATACACTGATCACGTGGCTGATCATGAACTAATCACATTGCAGTTCATGCACTGATCTCGTGCCTGTTCATGCAATGATCAGGTGACTGATCATGCACTGACCACGTGTCTGATCATGTACTGATCACGAAGCTGATCATACAATGATCACGTGACTGTGCATGCACTGATCACTTGGCTGATCATGCACTGATGACGTGGCTGATCATGTCCTGATAATCTGGCTATCATGCACTGATCACATGGCTGATCATACAATGATCAGCTGGCTGATCATGCACTGATCATGTGGATGATCATGCACTGATCACGTGACTGATCATGCACTGATCATGTGGCTGATCATGCACTGATAAAGTGGTTGATCATGCACTGATGACGTGGCTATCATGCACTGATCACGTGACTGCCCATGCACTGAATATTGGATGATCATACACTGATCACGTGACTAATCACACACTGATCACGTGGCTATCATGCACTGATCACGTGGCTGCGCATGAATTGATCACGTAACTGTAGGCAATGATCACTTGGCTATCATGCACTGATCACGTGGCTGGTCATGCACTGATTATGTGACTGAGCATGCACTGATGACGTGGCTGATCAAACAGTGATCACGTGATTGATCATGAACTGATCATGTGGCTGATCATGCACTCATCACGTTGCTGATCATGCACTGATCAGGTGGCTATCATGCACTGATCACGTGACTGCGCATGCACTGATTATTGGATGATCATACATTGATCACGTGACTGATCACACACTGATCACATGACTGATCACGCCCTGATCACGTGGCTATCATGCACAGATCACGTGACTGCACATGAATTGATCACGTAACTGTAGCCAATGATCATTTGGCTATCATGCACTGATCACGTGGCTGATCATGCACTGATCCTGTGACTGAGCATGCAGTGATGACGTGGCTGATCATACAGTGATCACGTAATTGATCATGCACTGATCATGTGGCTGATCATGCACTAATCACGTTGCTGATCATGTAGTGGTCAGGTGGCTATCATGCACTGATCACGTGACTGATCATGCACTGATCAGGTGACTGATCATGCACTGATCACGTGCCTGATCATACTCTGATCAAGTTGATGATCATGCACTAATCACTTTGCTTATCATGCACTGATCAGGTGGCTATGATGCACTGATTACGTGGCTGATCATACACTGTTTACGTGGCTGATCATGCTCTGATCACGTGACTGATCATGCACTGATCACGACGCTGATCATACAATGATCACGTGATTGTGCATGCACTGATCACTTGGCTGATCATGCACTGATGATGTGGCTGATCATGTACTGATAACCTGGCTATCATGCACTGATCACATGGCTGATCATAAAATGATCTGGTCGCTGATCATGCACTGATCATGTGGATGATCATGCACTGATCACGTGACTGATCATGCACTGATGACGTGGCTATCATGCACTGATCACGTGACTGCGCATGCACTGATGACGTGGCTGATCATACAGTGATCACGTGATTGATCATGAACTGATCATGTGGCTGATCATGCACTAATCACGTTGCTGATCATGCACTGGTCAGGTGGCTATCATGCACTGATCACGTGACAGCGCATGAATTGATCACGTAACTGTAGCCAATGATCATTTGGCTATCATGCACTGATCACGTGGCTGATCATGCACTGATCCTGTGACTGAGCATGCACTGATGACGTGGCTGATCATACAGTGATCACGTGATTGATCATGCACTGATCATGTGGCTGATCATGCACTAATCACGTTACTGATCATGTAGTGGTCAGGTGGCTATCATGCACTGATCACGTGACTGATCATGCACTGATCACCTGCCTGATCATGCACTGATGACGTGGCTGATCATACTCTGATCAAGTTGAGGATCATGCACTAATCACTTTGCTTATCATGCACTGATCGGGTGGCTAAGATGCACTGATTACGTGGGTGATCATGCTCTGATCACGTGACTGGTCATGCACTGATCACGTTCCTGATCATGCACTGATCACCTGGCTGATCATGCACTGATCACAAAGCTGATCACACACTGATCACGTGACTCTGCATGCACGGATCACAAGGCTGATCATGCACTGATCACGTGTCTGATCATACACTGATCACGTGACTGATCAGGCACTGATCACGTTCCTGATAACGCACTGATCACGTGGCTGATCATGCACCGATCACGAAGCTGATCATACACTGATCACGTGACTCTGCATGCACTGATCACAGGGCTGATCATCCACTGATCACGTGGTTGATCATGCACTTATCTGGTGGCTATCATGCATTGATCACGTGGATGATCATACACTGATCACATGACTGATCATGCACTGATCATGTTCCTGATAATGCACTGATCACGTGGCTGATCATGCACTGATCACGTGACTCTGCATGCACTGATCACAAGGCTGATCATCCACTGATCACGTGGTTGATCATGCACTTATCTGGTGGCTATCATGCATTGATCACGTGGATGATCATACACTGATCACATGACTGATCATGCACTGATCACGTGGCTATCATGCACTGATCACGTGGATGATCATACATTGAACATGTGACTGATCATGCACTGATCACCTGGCTATCATGCACTGATCACGTAGCTGATCATGCACTGTTCACGTTGCTATCATGCACTGATCACGTGACTGATCATGCACTGAAGACGTGACTAAACATGCACTGATCACGTCCTGACCATGCACTGATCTCGTTGCTGATCATGCAATTATCACGAAGCTGAGCATACACTGATCACGTGACTGTGCATGAACTGATCACGTGGCTTATCATACACTGATCACGTGGCTGTACATGCACTCATCACGTGCCTGATCATACACTGATCACATTACTGATAATGCACTGAACACGTGCCTAATCATGCACTGATCACGTGGCTGATCATGCACTGATCACGAAGCTGATCATACACTGATTACGTGACTGCATGCACTGATCATTTGGCTGATCTTGCACTGTTCATGTGGCTGATCGTGCACTGATCACGTGGTTGATCATACACTGATCACGTGTCTGATCATGAACTAATCACATTGCAGTTCATGCACTGATCTCGTGCCTGTTCATGCAATGATCAGGTGACTGATCATGCACTGACCACGTGTCTGATCATGTACTGATCACGAAGCTGATCATACAATGATCACGTGACTGTGCATGCACTGATCACTTGGCTGATCATGCACTGATGACGTGGCTGATCATGTCCTGATAACCTGGCTATCATGCACTGATCACATGGCTGATCATACAATGATCAGGTGGCTGATCATGCACTGATCATGTGGATGATCATGCACTGATCACGTGACTGATCATGCACTGATCATGGGGCTGATCATGCACTGATAAAGTGGTTGATCATGCACTGATGACGTGGCTATCATGCACTGATCACATGACTGTGCATGCACTGAGTATTGGAATGTCATACATTGATCACGTGACTGATCACACACTGATCACATGACTGATTATGCACTGATCACGTGGCTATCATGCACAGATCACGTGACTGCACATGAATTGATCACGTAACTGTAGCCAATGATCATTTGGCTATCATGCACTGATCACGTGGCTGATCATGCAGTGATCATGTGACTGAGCATGCACTGATGACGTGGCTGATCATACAGTGATCACGTGATTGATCATGCACTGATCATGTGGCTGATCATGCACTAATCACGTTGCTGATCATGTAGTGGTCAGGTGGCTATCATGCACTGATCACGTGACTGATCATGCACTGATCAGGTGACTGATCATGCACTGACCACGTGCCTGATCATACTCTGATCAAGTTGATGATCATGCACTAATCACTTTGCTTATCATGCACTGATCAGGTGGCTATGATGCACTGATTACATGGCTGATCATACACTGATTACGTGGCTGATCATGCTCTGATCACGTGACTGATCATGCACTGATCACGAAGCTGATCATACAATGATCACGTGATTGTGCATGCACTGATCACTTGGCTGATCATGCACTGATGATGTGGCTGATCATGTACTGATAACCTGGCTATCATGCACTGATCACATGGCTGATCATACAATGATCTGGTGGCTGATCATGCACTGATCATGTGGATGATCATGCACTGATCACGTGACTGATCATGCACTGATGACGTGGCTATCATGCAATGATCACGTGACTGCGCATGCACTGATGACGTGGCTGATCATACAGTGATCACGTGATTGATCATGAACTGATCATGTGGCTGATCATGCACTAATCACGTTGCTGATCATGCACTGATCAGGTGGCTATGATGCACTGATTACGTGGCTGATCATACACTGATTACGTGGCTGATCATGCTCTGATCACGTGACTGATCATGCACTGATCACGTTCCTGATCATGCACTGATCACGTGGCTGATCATGCACTGATCACAAAGCTGATCATTCACTGATCACGTGACTCTACATGCACTGATCACAAGGCTGATCATGCACTGATCACGTGTCTGATCATACACTGATCACGTGACTCTGCATGCACTGATCACAAGGCTGATCATCCACTGATCACGTGGTTGATCATGCACTTATCTGGTGGCTATCATGCATTGATCACGTGGATGATCATACACTGATCACATGACTGATCATGCACTGATCACGTGGCTATCATGCACTGATCACGTGGATGATCATACATTGAACATGTGACTGATCATGCACTGATCACCTGGCTATCATGCACTGATCACGTAGCTGATCATGCACTGTTCCCGTTGCTATCATGCACTGATCACGTGACTGATCATGCACTGAAGACGTGACTAATCATGCACTGATCACGTCCTGACCATGCACTGATCTCGTTGCTGATCATGCAATTATCACGAAGCTGAGCATACACTGATCACTTGACTGTGCATGAACTGATCACGTGGCTTATCATACACTGATCACGTGGCTGATCATGCACTGATCACGAAGCTTATCATACACTGATTACGTGACTGCATGCACTGATCATTTGGCTGATCTTGCACTGTTCATGTGGCTGATCGTGCACTGATCACCCGGTTGATCATACACTGATCACGTGGCTGATCATGAACTAATCACATTGCAGTTCATGCACTGATCTCGTGCCTGTTCATGCAATGATCAGGTGACTGATCATGCACTGACCACGTGTCTGATCATGTACTGATCACGAAGCTGATCATACAATGATCACGTGACTGTGCATGCACTGATCACTTGGCTGATCATGCACTGATGACGTGGCTGATCATGTACTGATAACCTGGCTATCATGCACTGATCACATGGCTGATCATACAATGATCAGGTGGCTGATCATGCACTGATAATGTGGATGATCATGCACTGATCACGTGACTGATCATGCACTGATCATGTGGCTGATCATGCACTGATAAAGTGGTTGATCATGCACTGATGACATGGCTATCATGCACTGATCACGTGACTGCGCATGCACTGAATATTGGATGATCATACACTGATCACGTGAGTAATCACACACTGATCACGTGACTGAATACGCACTGATCACGTGGCTATCATGCACTGATCACGTGGCTGCGCATGAATTGATCACGTAACTGTAGGCAATGATCACTTGGCTATCATGCACTGATCACGTGGCTGGTCATGCACTGATCATGTGACTGAGCATGCACTGATGACGTGGCTGATCAAACAGTGATCACATGATTGATCATGAACTGATCATGTGGCTGATCATGCACTCATCACGTTGCTGATCATGCACTGATCAGGTGGCTATCATGCACTGATCACGTGACTGCGCATGCACTGATTATTGGATGATCATACATTGATCACGTGACTGATCACACACTGATCACATGACTGATCACGCACTGATCACGTGGCTATCATGCACAGATCAAGTGACTGCACATGAATTGATCACGTAACTGTAGCCAATGATCATTTGGCTATCATGCACTGATCACGTAGCTGTTCATGCACTGATCCTGTGACTGAGCATGCACTGATGACGTGGCTGATCATACAGTGATCACGTAATTGATCATGCACTGATCATGTGGCTGATCATGCACTAATCACGTTGCTGATCATGTAGTGGTCAGGTGGCTATCATGCACTGATCACGTGACTGATCATGCACTGATCAGGTGACTGATCATGCACTGATCCCGTGCCTGATCATGCACTGATGACGTGGCTGATCATACTCTGATCAAGTTGATGATCATGCACTAATCACTTTGCTTATCATGCACTGATCAGGTGGCTATGATGCACTGATTACGTGGCTGATCATACACTGATTACGTGGCTGATCATGCTCTGATCACGTGACTGATCATGCACTGATCACGAAGCTGATCATACAATGATCACGTGATTGTGCATGCACTGATCACTTGGCTGATCATGCACTGATGACGTGGCTGATCATGTACTGATAACCTGGCTATCATGCACTGATCACATGGCTGATCATACAATGATCTGGTGCCTGATCATGCACTGATCATGTGGAAGATCATGCACTGATCATGTGACTGATCATGCACTGATGACGTGGCTATCACGCACTGATCACCTGTCTGCGCATGCACTGATGACGTGGCTGATCATACAGTGATCACGTGATTGATCATGAACTGATCATGAGGCTGATCATGCACTAATCACGTTGCTGATCATGCACTGGTCAGGGCTATCATGCACTGATCACGTGACTGCGCATGCACTGAGTATTGGATGATCATACATTGATCACGTGACTGATCACACACTGATCACATGACTGATCACGCACTGATCACGTGGCTATCATGCACAGATCACGTGACTGCACATGAGTTGATCACGTAACTGTAGCCAATGATCATTTGGCTATCATGCACTGATCACGTGGCTGATCCTGCACTGATCCTGTGACTGAGCATGCACTGATGACGTGGCTGATCATACAGTGATCACGTGATTGATCATGCACTGATCATGTGGCTGATCATGCACTAATCACGTTGCTGATCATGTAGTGGTCAGGTGGCTATCATGCACTGATCACGTGACTGACCATGCACTGATCAGGTGACTGATCATGCACTGATCACGTGCCTGATCATGCACTGATGACGTGGCTGATCATACTCTGATCAAGTTGATGATCATGCACTAATCACTTTGCTTATCATGCACTGATCAGGTGGCTATGATGCACTGATTACGTGGCTGATCATACACTGATTACGTGGCTGATCATGCTCTGATCACGTGAATTATCATGCACTGATCACGAAGCTGATCATACAATGATCACGTGATTGTGCATGCACTGATCACTTGGCTGATCATGCACTGATGACGTGGCTGATCATGTACTGATAACCTGGCTATCATGCACTGATCACATGGCTGATCATACAATGATCTGGTGCCTGATCATGCACTGATCATGTGGAAGATCATGCACTGATCATGTGACTGATCATGCACTGATGACGTGGCTATCACGCACTGATCACGTGACTGCGCATGCACTGATGACGTGGCTGATCATACAGTGATCACGTGATTGATCATGAACTGATCATGAGGCTGATCATGCACTAATCACGTTGCTGATCATGCACTGGTCAGGGCTATAATGCACTGATCACGTGACTGCGCATGCACTGAGTATTGGATGATCATACATTGATCACGTGACTGATCACACACTGATCACATGACTGATCACGCACTGATCACGTGGCTATCATGCACAGATCACGTGACTGCACATGAGTTGATCACGTAACTGTAGCCAATGATCATTTGGCTATCATGCACTGATCACGTGGCTGATCCTGCACTGATCCTGTGAATGAGCATGCACTGATGACGTGGCTGATCATACAGTGATCACGTGATTGATCATGCACTGATCATGTGGCTGATCATGCACTAATCACGTTGCTGATCATGTAGTGGTCAGGTGGCTATCATGCACTGATCACTTGACCGACCATGCACTGATCAGGTGACTGATCATGCTCTGATCACGTGCCTGATCATGCACTGATGATGTGGCTGATCATACTCTGATCAAGTTGATGATCATGCACTAAGCACTTTGCTTATCATGCACTGATCATGTGGCTATGATGCACTGATTACGTGGCTGATCATACACTGATTACGTGGCTGATCATGCTCTGATCACGTGACTGATCATGCACTGATCACGTTCCTGATCATGCACTGATCACGTGGCTGATCATGCACTTATCACAAAGCTGATCACACACTGATCACGTGACTCTGCATGCACTGATCACAAGGCTGATCATGCACTGATCACGTGTCTGATCATACACTGATCACGTGACTGATCAGGCACTGATCACGTTCCTGATAAAGCACTGATCACGTGGCTGATTATTCACTGATCACAAAGCTGATCATACACTGATCACGTGACTCTGCATGCACTGATCACAAGGCTGATCATCCACTGATCACGTGGTTGATCATGCACTTATCTGGTGGCTATCATGCATTGATCACGTGGATGATCATACACTGATCACATGACTGATCATGCACTGATCACGTGGCTATCATGCACTGATCACGTGGATGATCATACATTGAACATGTGACTGATCATGCACTGATCACCTGGCTATCATGCACTGATCACGTAGTTGATCATGCACTGTTCACGTTGCTATCATGCACTGGTCACGTGACTGATCATGCACTGAAGACGTGACTAATCATGCACTGATCACGTCCTGACCATGCACTGATCTCGTTGCTGATCATGCAATTATCACGAAGCTGAGCATACACTGATCACGTGACTGTGCATGAACTGATCACGTGGCTTATCATACACTGATCACGTGGCTGTACATGCACTCATCACGTGCCTGATCATACACTGATCTCATTACTGATAATGCACTGAACACGTGCCTAATCATGCACTGATCACGTGGCTGATCATGCACTGATCACGAAGCTGATCATACACTGATTACGTGACTGCATGCACTGATCATTTGGCTGATCTTGCACTGTTCATGTGGCTGATCGTGCACTGATCACCCGGTTGATCATACACTGATCACGTGGCTGATCATGAACTAATCACATTGCAGTTCATGCACTGATCTCGTGCCTGTTCATGCAATGATCAGGTGACTGATCATGCACTGACCACGTGTCTGATCATGTACTGATCACGAAGCTGATCATACAATGATCACGTGACTGTGCATGCACTGATCACTTGGCTGATCATGCACTGATGACGTGGCTGATCATGTACTGATAACCTGGCTATCATGCACTGATCACATGGCTGATCATACAATGATCAGGTGGCTGATCATGCACTGATAATGTGGATGATCATGCACTGATCACGTGACTGATCATGCACTGATCATGTGGCTGATCATGCACTGATAAAGTGGTTGATCATGCACTGATGACATGGCTATCATGCACTGATCACGTGACTGCGCATGCACTGAATATTGGATGATCATACACTGATCACGTGAGTAATCACACACTGATCACGTGACTGAATACGCACTGATCACGTGGCTATCATGCACTGATCACGTGGCTGCGCATGAATTGATCACGTAACTGTAGGCAATGATCACTTGGCTATCATGCACTGATCACGTGTCTGGTCATGCACTGATCATGTGACTGAGCATGCACTGATGACGTGGCTGATCAAACAGTGATCACATGATTGATCATGAACTGATCATGTGGCTGATCATGCACTCATCACGTTGCTGATCATGCACTGATCAGGTGGCTATCATGCACTGATCACGTGACTGCGCATGCACTGATTATTGGATGATCATACATTGATCACGTGACTGATCACACACTGATCACATGACTGATCACGCACTGATCACGTGGCTATCATGCACAGATCAAGTGACTGCACATGAATTGATCACGTAACTGTAACCAATGATCATTTGGCTATCATGCACTGATCACGTAGCTGTTCATGCACTGATCCTGTGACTGAGCATGCACTGATGACGTGGCTGATCATACAGTGATCACGTAATTGATCATGCACTGATCATGTGGCTGATCATGCACTAATCACGTTGCTGATCATGTAGTGGTCAGGTGGCTATCATGCACTGATCACGTGACTGATCATGCACTGATCAGGTGACTGATCATGCACTGATCCCGTGCCTGATCATGCACTGATGACGTGGCTGATCATACTCTGATCAAGTTGATGATCATGCACTAATCACTTTGCTTATCATGCACTGATCAGGTGGCTATGATGCACTGATTACGTGGCTGATCATACACTGATTACGTGGCTGATCATGCTCTGATCACGTGACTGATCATGCACTGATCACGAAGCTGATCATACAATGATCACGTGATTGTGCATGCACTGATCACTTGGCTGATCATGCACTGATGACGTGGCTGATCATGTACTGATAACCTGGCTATCATGCACTGATCACATGGCTGATCATACAATGATCTGGTGCCTGATCATGCACTGATCATGTGGAAGATCATGCACTGATCATGTGACTGATCATGCACTGATGACGTGGCTATCACGCACTGATCACCTGTCTGCGCATGCACTGATGACGTGGCTGATCATACAGTGATCACGTGATTGATCATGAACTGATCATGAGGCTGATCATGCACTAATCACGTTGCTGATCATGCACTGGTCAGGGCTATCATGCACTGATCACGTGACTGCGCATGCACTGAGTATTGGATGATCATACATTGATCACGTGACTGATCACACACTGATCACATGACTGATCACGCACTGATCACGTGGCTATCATGCACAGATCACGTGACTGCACATGAGTTGATCACGTAACTGTAGCCAATGATCATTTGGCTATCATGCACTGATCACGTGGCTGATCCTGCACTGATCCTGTGACTGAGCATGCACTGATGACGTGGCTGATCATACAGTGATCACGTGATTGATCATGCACTGATCATGTGGCTGATCATGCACTAATCACGTTGCTGATCATGTAGTGGTCAGGTGGCTATCATGCACTGATCACGTGACTGACCATGCACTGATCAGGTGACTGATCATGCTCTGATCACGTGCCTGATCATGCACTGATGACGTGGCTGATCATACTCTGATCAAGTTGATGATCATGCACTAAGCACTTTGCTTATCATGCACTGATCAGGTGGCTATGATGCACTGATTACGTGGCTGATCATACACTGATTACGTGGCTGATCATGCTCTGATCACGTGACTGATCATGCACTGATCACGTTCCTGATCATGCACTGATCACGTGGCTGATCATGCACTGATCACAAAGCTGATCACACACTGATCACGTGACTCTGCATGCACTGATCACAAGGCTGATCATGCACTGATCACGTGTCTGATCATACACTGATCACGTGACTGATCAGGCACTGATCACGTTCCTGATAACGCACTGATCACGTGGCTGATCATGCACTGATCACGAAGCTGATCATACACTGATCACGTGACTCTGCATGCAATGATCACAAGGCTGATCATCCACTGATCACGTGGTTGATCATGCACTTATCTGGTGGCTATCATGTATTGATCACGTGGATGATCATACACTGATCACATGAATGATCATGCACTGATCACGTGGCTATCATGCACTGATCACGTGGATGATCATACATTGAACATGTGGCTGATCATGCACTGATCACCTGGCTATCATGCACTGATCAGGTAGCTGATCATGCACTGTTCACGTTGCTATCATGCACTGATCACGTGACTGATCATGCACTGAAGACGTGACTAATCATGCACTGATCACGTCCTGACCATGCACTGATCTCGTTGCTGATCATGCAATTATCACGAAGCTGAGCATACACTGATCACGTGACTGTGCATGAACTGATCACGTGGCTTATCATACACTGATCACGTGGCTGTACATGCACTCATCACGTGCCTGATCATACACTGATCACATTACTGATAATGCACTGAACACGTGCCTAATCATGCACTGATCACGTGGCTGATCATGCACTGATCACGAAGCTGATCATACACTGATTACGTGACTGCATGCACTGATCATTTGGCTGATCTTGCACTGTTCATGTGGCTGATCGTGCACTGATCACGTGGTTGATCATACACTGATCACGTGGCTGATCATGAACTAATCACATTGCAGTTCATGCACTGATCTCGTGCCTGTTCATGCAATGATCAGGTGACTGATCATGCACTGACCACGTGTCTGATCATGTACTGATCACGAAGCTGATCATACAATGATCACGTGACTGTGCATGCACTGATCACTTGGCTGATCATGCACTGATGACGTGGCTGATCATGTCCTGATAATCTGGCTATCATGCACTGATCACATGGCTGATCATACAATGATCAGCTGGCTGATCATGCACTGATCATGTGGATGATCATGCACTGATCACGTGACTGATCATGCACTGATCATGTGGCTGATCATGCACTGATAAAGTGGTTGATCATGCACTGATGACGTGGCTATCATGCACTGATCACGTGACTGCGCATGCACTGAATATTGGATGATCATACACTGATCACGTGACTAATCACACACTGATCACGTGGCTATCATGCACTGATCACGTGGCTGCGCATGAATTGATCACGTAACTGTAGGCAATGATCACTTGGCTATCATGCACTGATCACGTGGCTGGTCATGCACTGATTATGTGACTGAGCATGCACTGATGACGTGGCTGATCAAACAGTGATCACGTGATTGATCATGAACTGATCATGTGGCTGATCATGCACTCATCACGTTGCTGATCATGCACTGATCAGGTGGCTATCATGCACTGATCACGTGACTGCGCATGCACTGATTATTGGATGATCATACATTGATCACGTGACTGATCACACACTGATCACATGACTGATCACGCCCTGATCACGTGGCTATCATGCACAGATCACGTGACTGCACATGAATTGATCACGTAACTGTAGCCAATGATCATTTGGCTATCATGCACTGATCACGTGGCTGATCATGCACTGATCCTGTGACTGAGCATGCAGTGATGACGTGGCTGATCATACAGTGATCACGTAATTGATCATGCACTGATCATGTGGCTGATCATGCACTAATCACGTTGCTGATCATGTAGTGGTCAGGTGGCTATCATGCACTGATCACGTGACTGATCATGCACTGATCAGGTGACTGATCATGCACTGATCACGTGCCTGATCATACTCTGATCAAGTTGATGATCATGCACTAATCACTTTGCTTATCATGCACTGATCAGGTGGCTATGATGCACTGATTACGTGGCTGATCATACACTGTTTACGTGGCTGATCATGCTCTGATCACGTGACTGATCATGCACTGATCACGACGCTGATCATACAATGATCACGTGATTGTGCATGCACTGATCACTTGGCTGATCATGCACTGATGATGTGGCTGATCATGTACTGATAACCTGGCTATCATGCACTGATCACATGGCTGATCATAAAATGATCTGGTCGCTGATCATGCACTGATCATGTGGATGATCATGCACTGATCACGTGACTGATCATGCACTGATGACGTGGCTATCATGCACTGATCACGTGACTGCGCATGCACTGATGACGTGGCTGATCATACAGTGATCACGTGATTGATCATGAACTGATCATGTGGCTGATCATGCACTAATCACGTTGCTGATCATGCACTGGTCAGGTGGCTATCATGCACTGATCACGTGACAGCGCATGAATTGATCACGTAACTGTAGCCAATGATCATTTGGCTATCATGCACTGATCACGTGGCTGATCATGCACTGATCCTGTGACTGAGCATGCACTGATGACGTGGCTGATCATACAGTGATCACGTGATTGATCATGCACTGATCATGTGGCTGATCATGCACTAATCACGTTACTGATCATGTAGTGGTCAGGTGGCTATCATGCACTGATCACGTGACTGATCATGCACTGATCACCTGCCTGATCATGCACTGATGACGTGGCTGATCATACTCTGATCAAGTTGATTATCATGCACTAATCACTTTGCTTATCATGCACTGATCGGGTGGCTAAGATGCACTGATTACGTGGCTGATCATGCTCTGATCACGTGACTGGTCATGCACTGATCACGTTCCTGATCATGCACTGATCACCTGGCTGATCATGCACTGATCACAAAGCTGATCACACACTGATCACGTGACTCTGCATGCACGGATCACAAGGCTGATCATGCACTGATCACGTGTCTGATCATACACTGATCACGTGACTGATCAGGCACTGATCACGTTCCTGATAACGCACTGATCACGTGGCTGATCATGCACCGATCACGAAGCTGATCATACACTGATCACGTGACTCTGCATGCACTGATCACAGGGCTGATCATCCACTGATCACGTGGTTGATCATGCACTTATCTGGTGGCTATCATGCATTGATCACGTGGATGATCATACACTGATCACATGACTGATCATGCACTGATCATGTTCCTGATAATGCACTGATCACGTGGCTGATCATGCACTGATCACGTGACTCTGCATGCACTGATCACAAGGCTGATCATCCACTGATCACGTGGTTGATCATGCACTTATCTGGTGGCTATCATGCATTGATCACGTGGATGATCATACACTGATCACATGACTGATCATGCACTGATCACGTGGCTATCATGCACTGATCACGTGGATGATCATACATTGAACATGTGACTGATCATGCACTGATCACCTGGCTATCATGCACTGATCACGTAGCTGATCATGCACTGTTCACGTTGCTATCATGCACTGATCACGTGACTGATCATGCACTGAAGACGTGACTAAACATGCACTGATCACGTCCTGACCATGCACTGATCTCGTTGCTGATCATGCAATTATCACGAAGCTGAGCATACACTGATCACGTGACTGTGCATGAACTGATCACGTGGCTTATCATACACTGATCACGTGGCTGTACATGCACTCATCACGTGCCTGATCATACACTGATCACATTACTGATAATGCACTGAACACGTGCCTAATCATGCACTGATCACGTGGCTGATCATGCACTGATCACGAAGCTGATCATACACTGATTACGTGACTGCATGCACTGATCATTTGGCTGATCTTGCACTGTTCATGTGGCTGATCGTGCACTGATCACGTGGTTGATCATACACTGATCACGTGTCTGATCATGAACTAATCACATTGCAGTTCATGCACTGATCTCGTGCCTGTTCATGCAATGATCAGGTGACTGATCATGCACTGACCACGTGTCTGATCATGTACTGATCACGAAGCTGATCATACAATGATCACGTGACTGTGCATGCACTGATCACTTGGCTGATCATGCACTGATGACGTGGCTGATCATGTCCTGATAACCTGGCTATCATGCACTGATCACATGGCTGATCATACAATGATCAGGTGGCTGATCATGCACTGATCATGTGGATGATCATGCACTGATCACGTGACTGATCATGCACTGATCATGGGGCTGATCATGCACTGATAAAGTGGTTGATCATGCACTGATGACGTGGCTATCATGCACTGATCACATGACTGTGCATGCACTGAGTATTGGAATGTCATACATTGATCACGTGACTGATCACACACTGATCACATGACTGATTATGCACTGATCACGTGGCTATCATGCACAGATCACGTGACTGCACATGAATTGATCACGTAACTGTAGCCAATGATCATTTGGCTATCATGCACTGATCACGTGGCTGATCATGCAGTGATCATGTGACTGAGCATGCACTGATGACGTGGCTGATCATACAGTGATCACGTGATTGATCATGCACTGATCATGTGGCTGATCATGCACTAATCACGTTGCTGATCATGTAGTGGTCAGGTGGCTATCATGCACTGATCACGTGACTGATCATGCACTGATCAGGTGACTGATCATGCACTGACCACGTGCCTGATCATACTCTGATCAAGTTGATGATCATGCACTAATCACTTTGCTTATCATGCACTGATCAGGTGGCTATGATGCACTGATTACATGGCTGATCATACACTGATTACGTGGCTGATCATGCTCTGATCACGTGACTGATCATGCACTGATCACGAAGCTGATCATACAATGATCACGTGATTGTGCATGCACTGATCACTTGGCTGATCATGCACTGATGATGTGGCTGATCATGTACTGATAACCTGGCTATCATGCACTGATCACATGGCTGATCATACAATGATCTGGTGGCTGATCATGCACTGATCATGTGGATGATCATGCACTGATCACGTGACTGATCATGCACTGATGACGTGGCTATCATGCAATGATCACGTGACTGCGCATGCACTGATGACGTGGCTGATCATACAGTGATCACGTGATTGATCATGAACTGATCATGTGGCTGATCATGCACTAATCACGTTGCTGATCATGCACTGATCAGGTGGCTATGATGCACTGATTACGTGGCTGATCATACACTGATTACGTGGCTGATCATGCTCTGATCACGTGACTGATCATGCACTGATCACGTTCCTGATCATGCACTGATCACGTGGCTGATCATGCACTGATCACAAAGCTGATCATTCACTGATCACGTGACTCTACATGCACTGATCACAAGGCTGATCATGCACTGATCACGTGTCTGATCATACACTGATCACGTGACTCTGCATGCACTGATCACAAGGCTGATCATCCACTGATCACGTGGTTGATCATGCACTTATCTGGTGGCTATCATGCATTGATCACGTGGATGATCATACACTGATCACATGACTGATCATGCACTGATCACGTGGCTATCATGCACTGATCACGTGGATGATCATACATTGAACATGTGACTGATCATGCACTGATCACCTGGCTATCATGCACTGATCACGTAGCTGATCATGCACTGTTCCCGTTGCTATCATGCACTGATCACGTGACTGATCATGCACTGAAGACGTGACTAATCATGCACTGATCACGTCCTGACCATGCACTGATCTCGTTGCTGATCATGCAATTATCACGAAGCTGAGCATACACTGATCACTTGACTGTGCATGAACTGATCACGTGGCTTATCATACACTGATCACGTGGCTGTACATGCACTCATCACGTGCCTGATCATACACTGATCACATTACTGATAATGCACTGAACACGTGCCTAATCATGCACTGATCACGTGGCTGATCATGCACTGATCACGAAGCTGATCATACACTGATTACGTGACTGCATGCACTGATCATTTGGCTGATCTTGCACTGTTCATGTGGCTGATCGTGCACTGATCACGTGGTTGATCATACACTAATCACGTTGCTGATCATGCACTGGTCAGGGCTATAATGCACTGATCACGTGACTGCGCATGCACTGAGTATTGGATGATCATACATTGATCACGTGACTGATCACACACTGATCACATGACTGATCACGCACTGATCACGTGGCTATCATGCACAGATCACGTGACTGCACATGAGTTGATCACGTAACTGCAGCCAATGATCATTTGACTATCATGCACTGATCACGTGGCTGATCCTGCACTGATCCTGTGACTGAGCATGCACTGATGACGTGGCTGATCATACAGTGATCACGTGATTGATCATGCACTGATCATGTGGCTGATCATGCACTAATCACGTTGCTGATCATGTAGTGGTCAGGTGGCTATCATGCACTGATCACGTGACTGACCATGCACTGATCAGGTGACTGATCATGCTCTGATCACGTGCCAGATCATGCACTGATGACGTGGCTGATCATACTCTGATCAAGTTGATGATCATGCACTAATCACTTTGCTTATCATGCACTGATCAGGTGGCTATGATGCACTGATCACGTGGCTTATCATACACTGATCACGTGGCTGTACATGCACTCATCACGTGCCTGATCATACACTGATCACATTACTGATAATGCACTGAACACGTGCCTAATCATGCACTGATCACGTGGCTGATCATGCACTGATCACGAAGCTGATCATACACTGATTACGTGACTGCATGCACTGATCATTTGGCTGATCTTGCACTGTTCATGTGGCTGATCGTGCACTGATCACGTGGTTGATCATACACTGATCACGTGGCTGATCATGAACTAATCACATTGCAGTTCATGCACTGATCTCGTGCCTGTTCATGCAATGATCAGGTGACTGATCATGCACTGACCACGTGTCTGATCATGTACTGATCACGAAGCTGATCATACAATGATCACGTGACTGTGCATGCACTGATCACTTGGCTGATCATGCACTGATGACGTGGCTGATCATGTCCTGATAAACTGGCTATCATGCACTGATCACATGGCTGATCATACAATGATCAGCTGGCTGATCATGCACTGATCATGTGGATGATCATGCACTGATCACGTGACTGATCATGCACTGATCATGTGGCTGATCATGCACTGATAAAGTGGTTGATCATGCACTGATGACGTGGCTATCATGCACTGATCACGTGACTGCGCATGCACTGAATATTGGATGATCATACACTGATCACGTGACTAATCACACACTGATCACGTGACTGAATACGCACTGATCACGTGGCTATCATGCACTGATCACGTGGCTGCGCATGAATTGATCACGTAACTGTAGGCAATGATCACTTGGCTATCATGCACTGATCACGTGGCTGGTCATGCACTGATTATGTGACTGAGCATGCACTGATGACGTGGCTGATCAAACAGTGATCACGTGATTGATCATGAACTGATCATGTGGCTGATCATGCACTCATCACGTTGCTGATCATGCACTGATCAGGTGGCTATCATGCACTGATCACGTGACTGCGCATGCACTGATTATTGGATGATCATACATTGATCACGTGACTGATCACACACTGATCACATGACTGATCACGCCCTGATCACGTGGCTATCATGCACAGATCACGTGACTGCACATGAATTGATCACGTAACTGTAGCCAATGATCATTTGGCTATCATGCACTGATCACGTGGCTGATCATGCACTGATCCTGTGACTGAGCATGCACTGATGACGTGGCTGATCATACAGTGATCACGTAATTGATCATGCACTGATCATGTGGCTGATCATGCACTAATCACGTTGCTGATCATGTAGTGGTCAGGTGGCTATCATGCACTGATCACGTGACTGATCATGCACTGATGACGTGGCTGATCATACTCTGATCAAGTTGATGATCATGCACTAATCACTTTGCTTATCATGCACTGATCAGGTGGCTATGATGCACTGATTACGTGGCTGATCATACACTGATTACGTGGCTGATCATGCTCTGATCACGTGACTGATCATGCACTGATCACGAAGCTGATCATACAATGATCACGTGATTGTGCATGCACTGATCACTTGGCTGATCATGCACTGATGACGTGGCTGATCATGTACTGATAACCTGGCTATCATGCACTGATCACATGGCTGATCATACAATGATCTGATGCCTGATCATGCACTGTTCATTTGGAAGATCATGCACTGATCATGTGACTGATCATGCACTGATGACGTGGCTATCACGCACTGATCACCTGTCTGCGCATGCACTGATGACGTGGCTGATCATACAGTGATCACGTGATTGATCATGAACTGATCATGAGGCTGATCATGCACTAATCACGTTGCTGATCATGCACTGGTCAGGGCTATCATGCACTGATCACGTGACTGCGCATGCACTGAGTATTGGATGATCATACATTGATCACGTGACTGATCACACACTGATCACATGACTGATCACGCACTGATCACGTGGCTATCATGCACAGATCACGTGACTGCACATGAGTTGATCACGTAACTGTAGCCAATGATCATTTGGCTATCATGCACTGATCACGTGGCTGATCCTGCACTGATCCTGTGACTGAGCATGCACTGATGACGTGGCTGATCATACAGTGATCACGTGATTGATCATGCACTGATCATGTGGCTGATCATGCACTAATCACGTTGCTGATCATGTAGTGGTCAGGTGGCTATCATGCACTGATCACGTGACTGACCATGCACTGATCAGGTGACTGATCATGCTCTGATCACGTGCCTGATCATGCACTGATGACGTGGCTGATCATACTCTGATCAAGTTGATGATCATACACTAAGCACTTTGCTTATCATGCACTGATCAGGTGGCTATGATGCACTGATTACGTGGCTGATCATACACTGATTACGTGGCTGATCATGCTCTGATCACGTGACTGATCATGCACTGATCACGTTCCTGATCATGCACTGATCACCTGGCTGATCATGCACTGATCACAAAGCTGATCACACACTGATCACGTGACTCTGCATGCACTGATCACAAGGCTGATCATGCACTGATCACGTGTCTGATCATACACTGATCACGTGACTGATCAGGCACTAATTACGTTCCTGATAAAGCACTGATCACGTGGCTGATCATGCACTGATCACGTGTCTGATCATGCACTGTTCCCGTTGCTATCATGCACTGATCACGTGACTGATCATGCACTGAAGACGTGACTAATCATGCACTGATCACGTCCTGACCATGCACTGATCTCGTTGCTGATCATGCAATTATCACGAAGCTGAGCATACACTGATCACGTGACTGTGCATGAACTGATCACGTGGCTTATCATACACTGATCACGTGGCTGTACATGCACTCATCACGTGCCTGATCATACACTGATCACATTACTGATAATGCACTGAACACGTGCCTAATCATGCACTGATCACGTGGCTGATCATGCACTGATCACGAAGCTGATCATACACTGATTACGTGACTGCATGCACTGATCATTTGGCTGATCTTGCACTGTTCATGTGGCTGATCGTGCACTGATCACGTGGTTGATCATACACTAATCACGTTGCTGATCATGCACTGGTCAGGGCTATAATGCACTGATCACGTGACTGCGCATGCACTGAGTATTGGATGATCATACATTGATCACGTGACTGATCACACACTGATCACATGACTGATCACGCACTGATCACGTGGCTATCATGCACAGATCACGTGACTGCACATGAGTTGATCACGTAACTGCAGCCAATGATCATTTGACTATCATGCACTGATCACGTGGCTGATCCTGCACTGATCCTGTGACTGAGCATGCACTGATGACGTGGCTGATCATACAGTGATCACGTGATTGATCATGCACTGATCATGTGGCTGATCATGCACTAATCACGTTGCTGATCATGTAGTGGTCAGGTGGCTATCATGCACTGATCACGTGACTGACCATGCACTGATCAGGTGACTGATCATGCTCTGATCACGTGCCAGATCATGCACTGATGACGTGGCTGATCATACTCTGATCAAGTTGATGATCATGCACTAATCACTTTGCTTATCATGCACTGATCAGGTGGCTATGATGCACTGATTACGTGGCTGATCATACACTGATTACGTGGCTGATCATGCTCTGATCACGTGACTGATCATGCACTGATCACGTTCCTGATCATGCACTGATCACGTGGCTGATCATGCACTGATCACAAAGCTGATCACACACTGATCACGTGACTCTGCATGCACTGATCACAAGGCTGATCATGCACTGATCACGTGTCTGATCATACACTGATCACGTGACTGATCAGGCACTGATCACGTTCCTGATAACGCACTGATCACGTGGCTGATCATGCACTGATCACGAAGCTGATCATACCCTGATCACGTGACTCTGCATGCAATAATCACAAGGCTGATCATCCACTGATCACGTGGTTGATCATGCACTTATCTGGTGGCTATCATGTATTGATCACGTGGATGATCATACACTGATCACATGACTGATCATGCACTGATCACGTGGCTATCATGCACTGATCACGTGGATGATCATACATTGAACATGTGACTGATCATGCACTGATCACCTGGCTATCATGCACTGATCAGGTAGCTGATCATGCACTGTTCACGTTGCTATCATGCACTGATCACGTGACTGATCATGCACTGAAGACGTGACTAATCATGCACTGATCACGTCCTGACCATGCACTGATCTCGTTGCTGATCATGCAATTATCACGAAGCTGAGCATACACTGATCACGTGACTGTGCATGAACTGATCACGTGGCTTATCATACACTGATCACGTGGCTGTACATGCACTCATCACGTGCCTGATCACACACTGATCACATTACTGATAATGCACTGAACACGTGCCTAATCATGCACTGATCACGTGGCTGATCATGCACTGATCACGAAGCTGATCATACACTGATTACGTGACTGCATGCACTGATCATTTGGCTGATCTTGCACTGTTCATGTGGCTGATCGTGCACTGATCACGTGGTTGATCATACACTGATCACGTGGCTGATCATGAACTAATCACATTGCAGTTCATGCACTGATCTCGTGCCTCTTCATGCAATGATCAGGTGACTGATCATGCACTGACCACGTGTCTGATCATGTACTGATCACGAAGCTGATCATACAATGATCACGTGACTGTGCATGCACTGATCACTTGGCTGATCATGCACTGATGACGTGGCTGATCATGTACTGGTAACCTGGCTATCATGCACTGATCACATGGCTGATCATACAATGATCAGGTGGCTGATCATGCACTGATCATGTGGATGATCATGCACTGATCACGTGACTGATCATGCACTGATCATGTGGCTGATCATGCACTGATAAAGTGGTTGATCATGCACTGATGACGTGGCTATCATGCACTGATCACGTGACTGCGCATGCACTGAATATTGGATGATCATACACTGATCACGTGACTAATCACACACTGATCACGTGACTGAATACGCACTGATCACGTGGCTATCATGCACTGATCACGTGGCTGCCCATGAACTGATCACGTAACTGTAGGCAATGATCACTTGGCTATCATGCACTGATCACGTGGCTGGTCATGCACTGATCATGTGACTGAGCATGCACTGATGACGTGGCTGATCAAACAGTGATCACGTGATTGATCATGAACTGATCATGTGGCTGATCATGCACTCATCACGTTGCTGATCATGCACTGAACAGGTGGCTATCATGCACTGATCACGTGACTGCGCATGCACTGATTATTGGATGATCATACATTGATCACGTGACTGATCACACACTGATCACATGACTGATCACGCACTGATCACGTGCCTATCATGCACAGATCACGTGACTGCACATGAATTGGTCACGTAACTGTAGCCAATGATCATTTGGCTATCATGCACTGATCACGTGGCTGATCATGCACTGATCATGTGACTGAACATGCACTGATCATGTGACTTACATGCACTGATGACGTGGCTGATAATACAGTGATCACGTGATTGATCATGAACTGATCATGTGGCTGATCATGCACTGATCACGTGGCTGATCATGCACTGATCACGAAGCTGATCATACACTGATTACGTGACTGCATGCACTGATCATTTGGCTGATCTTGCACTGTTCATGTGGCTGATCGTGCACTGATCACCCGGTTGATCATACACTGATCACGTGGCTGATCATGAACTAATCACATTGCAGTTCATGCACTGATCTCGTGCCTGTTCATGCAATGATCAGGTGACTGATCATGCACTGACCACGTGTCTGATCATGTACTGATCACGAAGCTGATCATACAATGATCACGTGACTGTGCATGCACTGATCACTTGGCTGATCATGCACTGATGACGTGGCTGATCATGTCCTGATAACCTGGCTATCATGCACTGATCACATGGCTCATCATACAATGATCAGGTGGCTGATCATGCACTGATCATGTGGATGATCATGCACTGATCACGTGACTGATCATGCACTGATCATGTGGCTGATCATGCACTGATAAAGTGATTGATCATGCACTGATGACGTGGCTATCATGCACTGATCACATGACTGTGCATGCACTGAGTATTGGAATGTCATACATTGATCACGTGACTGATCACACACTGATCACATGACTGATTATGCACTGATCACGTGGCTATCATGCACAGATCACGTGACTGCACATGAATTGATCACGTAACTGTAGCCAATGATCATTTGGCTATCATGCACTGATCACGTGGCTGATCATGCACTGATGCTGTGACTGAGCATGCACTGATGACGTGGCTGATCATACAGTGATCACGTGATTGATCATGCACTGATCATGTGGCTGATCATGCACTAATCACGTTGCTGATCATGTAGTGGTCAGGTGGCTATCATGCACTGATCACGTGACTGATCATGCACTGATCAGGTGACTGATCATGCACTGACCACGTGCCTGATCATACTCTGATCAAGTTGATGATCATGCACTAATCACTTTGCTTATCATGCACTGATCAGGTGGCTATGATGCACTGATTACGTGGCTGATCATACACTGATTACGTGGCTGATCATGCTCTGATCACGTGACTGATCATGCACTGATCACGAAGCTGATCATACAATGATCACGTGATTGTGCATGCACTGATCACTTGGCTGATCATGCACTGATGATGTGGCTGATCATGTACTGATAACCTGGCTATCATGCACTGATCACATGGCTGATCATACAATGATCTGGTGGCTGATCATGCACTGATCATGTGGATGATCATGCACTGATCACGTGACTGATCATGCACTGATGACGTGGCTATCATGCACTGATCACGTGACTGCGCATGCACTGATGACGTGGCTGATCATACAGTGATCACGTGATTGATCATGAACTGATCATGTGGCTGATCATGCACTAATCACGTTGCTAATCATGCACTGGTCAGGTGGCTATCATGCACTGATCACGTGACAGCGCATGCACTGAGTATTGGATGATCAAACATTGATCACGTGACTGATCACACACTGATCACATGACTGATCAAGCACTGATCACGTGACTGATCATGCACTGATCAGGTGACTGATCATGCACTGACCACGTGCCTGATCATACTCTGATCAAGTTGATGATCATGCACTAATCACTTTGCTTATCATGCACTGATCAGGTGGCTATGATGCACTGATTACGTGGCTGATCATACACTGATTACGTGGCTGATCATGCTCTGATCACGTGACTGATCATGCACTGATCACGAAGCTGATCATACAATGATCACGTGATTGTGCATGCACTGATCACTTGGCTGATCATGCACTGATGATGTGGCTGATCATGTACTGATAACCTGGCTATCATGCACTGATCACATGGCTGATCATACAATGATCTGGTGGCTGATCATGCACTGATCATGTGGATGATCATGCACTGATCACGTGACTGATCATGCACTGATGACGTGGCTATCATGCAATGATCACGTGACTGCGCATGCACTGATGACGTGGCTGATCATACAGTGATCACGTGATTGATCATGAACTGATCATGTGGCTGATCATGCACTAATCACGTTGCTGATCATGCACTGATCAGGTGGCTATGATGCCCTGATTACGTGGCTGATCATACACTGATTACGTGGCTGATCATGCTCTGATCACGTGACTGATCATGCACTGATCACGTTCCTGATCATGCACTGATCACGTGGCTGATCATGCACTGATCACAAAGCTGATCATGCACTGATCACGTGACTCTACATGCACTGATCACAAGGCTGATCATGCACTGATCACGTGTCTGATCATACACTGATCACGTGACTCTGCATGCACTGATCACAAGGCTGATCATCCACTGATCACGTGGTTGATCATGCACTTATCTGGTGGCTATCATGCATTGATCACGTGGATGATCATACACTGATCACATGACTGATCATGCACTGATCACGTGGCTATCATGCACTGATCACGTGGATGATCATACATTGAACATGTGACTGATCATGCACTGATCACCTGGCTATCATGCACTGATCACGTAGCTGATCATGCACTGTTCACGTTGCTATCATGCACTGATCACGTGACTGATCATGCACTGAAGACGTGACTAATCATGCACTGATCACGTCCTGACCATGCACTGATCTCGTTGCTGATCATGCAATTATCACGAAGCTGAGCATACACTGATCACTTGACTGTGCATGAACTGATCACGTGGCTTATCATACACTGATCACGTGGCTGTACATGCACTCATCACGTGCCTGATCATACACTGATCACATTACTGATAATGCACTGAACACGTGCCTAATCATGCACTGATCACGTGGCTGATCATGCACTGATCACGAAGCTGATCATACACTGATTACGTGACTGCATGCACTGATCATTTGGCTGATCTTGCACTGTTCATGTGGCTGATCGTGCACTGATCACGTGGTTGATCATACACTAATCACGTTGCTGATCATGCACTGGTCAGGGCTATAATGCACTGATCACGTGACTGCGCATGCACTGAGTATTGGATGATCATACATTGATCACGTGACTGATCACACACTGATCACATGACTGATCACGCACTGATCACGTGGCTATCATGCACAGATCACGTGACTGCACATGAGTTGATCACGTAACTGTAGCCAATGATCATTTGACTATCATGCACTGATCACGTGGCTGATCCTGCACTGATCCTGTGACTGAGCATGCACTGATGACGTGGCTGATCATACAGTGATCACGTGATTGATCATGCACTGATCATGTGGCTGATCATGCACTAATCACGTTGCTGATCATGTAGTGGTCAGGTGGCTATCATGCACTGATCACGTGACTGACCATGCACTGATCAGGTGACTGATCATGCTCTGATCACGTGCCAGATCATGCACTGATGACGTGGCTGATCATACTCTGATCAAGTTGATGATCATGCACTAATCACTTTGCTTATCATGCACTGATCAGGTGGCTATGATGCACTGATTACGTGGTTGATCATACACTGATTACGTGGCTGATCATGCTCTGATCACGTGACTGATCATGCACTGATCACGTTCCTGATCATGCACTGATCACGTGGCTGATCATGCACTGATCACAAAGCTGATCACACACTGATCACGTGACTCTGCATGCACTGATCACAAGGCTGATCATGCACTGATCACGTGTCTGATCATACACTGATCACGTGACTGATCAGGCACTGATCACGTTCCTGATAACGCACTGATCACGTGGCTGATCATGCACTGATCACGAAGCTGATCACACCCTGATCACGTGACTCTGCATGCAATAATCACAAGGCTGATCATCCACTGATCACGTGGTTGATCATGCACTTATCTGGTGGCTATCATGTATTGATCACGTGGATGATCATACACTGATCACATGACTGATCATGCACTGATCACGTGGCTATCATGCACTGATCACGTGGATGATCATACATTGAACATGTGACTGATCATGCACTGATCACCTGGCTATCATGCACTGATCAGGTAGCTGATCATGCACTGTTCACGTTGCTATCATGCACTGATCACGTGACTGATCATGCACTGAAGACGTGACTAATCATGCACTGATCACGTCCTGACCATGCACTGATCTCGTTGCTGATCATGCAATTATCACGAAGCTGAGCATACACTGATCACGTGACTGTGCATGAACTGATCACGTGGCTTATCATACACTGATCACGTGGCTGTACATGCACTCATCACGTGCCTGATCACACACTGATCACATTACTGATAATGCACTGAACACGTGCCTAATCATGCACTGATCACGTGGCTGATCATGCACTGATCACGAAGCTGATCATACACTGATTACGTGACTGCATGCACTGATCATTTGGCTGATCTTGCACTGTTCATGTGGCTGATCGTGCACTGATCACGTGGTTGATCATACACTGATCACGTGGCTGATCATGAACTAATCACATTGCAGTTCATGCACTGATCTCGTGCCTGTTCATGCAATGATCATGTGACTGATCATGCACTGACCACGTGTCTGATCATGTACTGATCACGAAGCTGATCATACAATGATCACGTGACTGTGCATGCACTGATCACTTGGCTGATCATGCACTGATGACGTGGTTGATCATGTCCTGATAACCTGGCTATCATGCACTGATCACATGGCTGATCATACAATGATCCGGTGGCTGATCATGCACTGATCATGTGGATGATCATGCACTGATCACGTGACTGATCATGCACTGATCATGGGGCTGATCATGCACTGATAAAGTGGTTGATCATGCACTGATGACGTGGCTATCATGCACTGATCACGTGAATGCGCATGCACTGAATATTGGATGATCATACACTGATCACGTGACTAATCACACACTGATCACGTGACTGAATACGCACTGATCACGTGGCTATCATGCACTGATCACGTGGCTGCGCATGAATTGATCACGTAACTGTAGGCAATGATCACTTGGCTATCATGCACTGATCACGTGGCTGGTCATGCACTGATCATGTGACTGAGCATGCACTGATGACATGGCTGATCAAACAGTGATCACGTGATTGATCATGAACTGATCATGAGGCTGATCATGCACTAATCACGTTGCTGATCATGCACTGGTCAGGGCTATCATGCACTGATCACGTGACTGCGCATGCACTGAGTATTGGATGATCATACATTGATCACGTGACTGATCACACACTGATCACATGACTGATCACGCACTGATCACGTGGCTATCATGCACAGATCACGTGACTGCACATGAGTTGATCACGTAACTGTAGCCAATGATCATTTGGCTATCATGTACTGATCACGTGGCTGATCCTGCACTGATCCTGTGAATGAGCATGCACTGATGACGTGGCTGATCATACAGTGATCACGTGATTGATCATGCACTGATCATGTGGCTGATCATGCACTAATCACGTTGCTGATCATGTAGTGGTCAGGTGGCTATCATGCACTGATCACGTGACTGACCATGCACTGATCAGGTGACTGATCATGCTCTGATCACGTGCCTGATCATGCACTGATGACGTGGCTGATCATACTCTGATCAAGTTGATGATCATGCACTAAGCACTTTGCTTATCATGCACTGATCAGGTGGCTATGATGCACTGATTACGTGGCTGATCATACACTGATTACGTGGCTGATCATGCTCTGATCACGTGACTGATCATGCACTGATCACGTTCCTGATCATGCACTGATCACGTGGCTGATCATGCACTGATCACAAAGCTGATCACACACTGATCACGTGACTCTGCATGCACTGATCACAAGGCTGATCATGCACTGATCACGTGTCTGATCATACACTGATCACGTGACTGATCAGGCACTGATCACGTTCCTGATAAAGCACTGATCACGTGGCTGATCATTCATTGATCACGAAGCTGATCATACACTGATCACGTGACTCTGCATGCACTGATCACAAGGCTGATCATCCACTGATCACGTGGTTGATCATGCACTTATCTGGTGGCTATCATGCATTGATCACGTGGATGATCATACACTGATCACATGACTGATCATGCACTGATCACGTGGCTATCATGCACTGATCACGTGGATGATCATACATTGAACATGTGACTGATCATGCACTGATCACCTGGCTATCATGCACTGATCACGTAGCTGATCATGCACTGTTCACGTTGCTATCATGCACTGATCACGTGACTGATCATGCACTGAAGACGTGACTAATCATGCACTGATCACGTCCTGACCATGCACTGATCTCGTTGCTGATCATGCAATTATCACGAAGCTGAGCATACACTGATCACGTGACTGTGCATGAACTGATCAACTGGCTTATCATACACTGATCACGTGGCTGTACATGCACTCATCACGTGCCTGATCATACACTGATCACATTACTGATAATGCACTGAACACGTGCCTTCATGCACTGATCACGTGGCTGATCATGCACTGATCACGAAGCTGATCATACACTGATTACGTGACTGCATGCACTGATCATTTGGCTGATCTTGCACTGTTCATGTGGCTGATCGTGCACTGATCACCCGGTTGATCATACACTGATCACGTGGCTGATCATGAACTAATCACATTGCAGTTCATGCACTGATCTCGTGCCTGTTCATGCAATGATCAGGTGACTGATCATGCACTGACCACGTGTCTGATCATGTACTGATCACGAAGCTGATCATACAATGATCACGTGACTGTGCATGCACTGATCACTTGGCTGATCATGCACTGATGACGTGGCTGATCATGTACTGGTAACCTGGCTATCATGCACTGATCACATGGCTGATCATACAATGATCAGGTGGCTGATCATGCACTGATCATGTGGATGATCATGCACTGATCACGTGACTGATCATGCACTGATCATGTGGCTGATCATGCACTGATAAAGTGGTTGATCATGCACTGATGACGTGGCTATCATGCACTGATCACGTGACTGCGCATGCACTGAATATTGGATGATCATACACTGATCACGTGACTAATCACACACTGATCACGTGACTGAATACCCACTGATCACGTGGCTATCATGCACTGATCACGTGGCTGCCCATGAACTGATCACGTAACTGTAGGCAATGATCACTTGGCTATCATGCACTGATCACGTGGCTGGTCATGCACTGATCATGTGACTGAGCATGCACTGATGACGTGGCTGATCAAACAGTGATCACGTGATTGATCATGCACTGATCATGTGGCTGATCATGCACTAATCACGTTGCTGATCATGTAGTGGTCAGGTGGCTATCATGCAGTGATCACGTGACTGATCATGCACTGATCAGATGACTGATCATGCACTGATCACGTGCCTGATCATTCACTGATGACGTGGCTGATCATACTCTGATCAGGTTGATGATCATGCACTAATTACTTTGCTTATCATGCACTGATCAGGTGGCTATGATGCACTGATTACGTGGCTGATCATACACTGATTACGTGGCTGATCATGCTCTGATCACGTGACTGATCATGCACTGATCACGTTCCTGATCATGCACTGATGACGTGGATGATCATACTCTGATCAAGTTGGTGATCATGCACTAATCACTTTGCTTATCATGCACTGATCAGGTGGCTATGATGCAGTGATTACGTGGCTGATCATACACTGATTACGTGGCTGATCATGCTCTGATCACGTGACTGATCATGCACTGATCACGTTCCTGATCATGCACTGATCACGTGGCTGATCAAGCACTGATCACAAAGCTGATCATACACTGATCACGTGACTCTGCATGCCCTGATCACAAGGCTGATCATGCAATGATCACGTTCCTGATAACGCACTGATCACGTGGCTGATCATGCACTGATCACGAAGCTGATCATACACTGATCACGTGACTCTGCATGCACTGATCACAAGGCTGATCATCCACTGATCACGTGGTTGATCATGCACTTATCTGGTGGCTATCATGCATTGATCACCTGGATGATCATACACTGATCACATGACTGATCATGCACTGATCACGTTCCTGATAATGCACTGATCACGTGTCTGATCATACACTGATCACGTGACTGATCATGCACTGATCACATTCCTGATAACGCACTGATCACAAGGCTGATCATGCACTGATCACGTGTCTGATCATACACTGATCACGTGACTGATCATGCACTGATCACGTTCCTGATAATGCACTGATCACGTGGCTGATCATGCACTGATCACGTGACTCTGCATGCACTGATCACGAGGCTGATCATCCACTGATCACGTGGTTGATCATGCACTTATCTGGTGGCTATCAGGCATTGATCACGTGGATGATCATACACTGATCACATGACTGATCATGCACTGATCACGTGGCTATCATGCACTGATCACGTGGATGATCATACATTGAACATGTGACTGATCATGCACTGATCACCTGGCTATCATGCACTGATCACGTAGCTGATCATGCACTGTTCACGTTGCTATCATGCACTGATCACGTGACTGATCATGCACTGAAGACGTGACTAATCATGCACTGATCACGTCCTGACCATGCACTGATCTCGTTGCTGATCATGCAATTATCACGAAGCTGAGCATACACTGATCACGTGACTGTGCATGAACTGATCACGTGGCTTATCATACACTGATCAGGTGGCTGTACATGCACTCATCACGTGCCTGATCACACACTGATCACATTACTGATAATGCACTGAACACGTGCCTAATAATGCACTGATCACGTGGCTGATCATGCACTGATCACGAAGCTGATCATACACTGATTACGTGACTGCATGCACTGATCATTTGGCTGATCTTGCACTGTTCATGTGGCTGATCGTGCACTGATCACCCGGTTGATCATACACTGATCACGTGGCTGATCATGAACTAATCACATTGCAGTTCATGCACTGATCTCGTGCCTGTTCATGCAATGATCAGGTGACTGATCATGCACTGACCACGTGTCTGATCATGTACTGATCACGAAGCTGATCATACAATGATCACGTGACTGTGCATGCACTGATCACTTGGCTGATCATGCACTGATGACGTGGCTGATCATGTACTGATAACCTGGCTATCATGCACTGATCACATGGCTGATCATACAATGATCAGGTGGCTGATCATGCACTGATCATGGGGCTGATCATGCACTGATAAAGTGGTTGATCATGCACTGATGACGTGGCTATCATGCACTGATCACGTGACTGCGCATGCACTGAATATTGGATGATCATACACTGATCACGTGACTAATCACACACTGATCACGTGACTGAATACGCACTGATCACGTGGCTATCATGCACTGATCACGTGGCTGCCCATGAACTGATCACGTAACTGTAGGCAATGATCACTTGGCTATCATGCACTGATCACGTGGCTGGTCATGCACTGATCATGTGACTGAGCATGCACTGATGACGTGGCTGATCAAACAGTGATCACGTGATTGATCATGAACTGATCATGTGGCTGATCATGCACTCATCACGTTGCTGATCATGCACTGAACAGGTGGCTATCATGCACTGATCACGTGACTGCGCATGCACTGATTATTGGATGATCATACATTGATCACGTGACTGATCACACACTGATCACATGACTGATCACGCACTGATCACGTGGCTATCATGCACACATCACGTGACGGCACATGAGTTGATCACGTAACTGTAGCCAATGATCATTTGGCTATCATGCACTGATCACGTGGCTGATCCTGCACTGATCCTGTGACTGAGCATGCACTGATGACGTGGCTGATCATACAGTGATCACGTGATTGATCATGCACTGATCATGTGGCTGATCATGCACTAATCACGTTGCTGATCATGTAGTGGTCAGGTGGCTATCATGCACTGATCACGTGACTGACCATGCACTGATCAGGTGACTGATCATGCTCTGATCACGTGCCTGATCATGCACTGATGACGTGGCTGATCATACTCTGATCAAGTTGATGATCATGCACTAAGCACTTTGCTTATCATGCACTGATCAGGTGGCTATGATGCACTGATTACGTGGCTGATCATACACTGATTACGTGGCTGATCATGCTCTGATCACGTGACTGATCATGCAGTGATCACGTTCCTGATCATGCACTGATCACGTGGCTGATCATGCACTGATCACAAAGCTGATCACACACTGATCACGTGACTCTGCATGCACTGATCACAAGGCTGATCATGCACTGATCACGTGTCTGATCATACACTGATCACGTGACTGATCAGGCACTGATCACGTTCCTGATAAAGCACTGATCACGTGGCTGATCATGCACTGATCACGAAGCTGATCATACACTGATTACGTGACTGCATGCACTGATCATTTGGCTGATCTTGCACTGTTCATGTGGCTGATCGTGCACTGATCACCCGGTTGATCATACACTGATCACGTGGCTGATCATGAACTAATCACATTGCAGTTCATGCACTGATCTCGTGCCTGTTCATGCAATGATCAGGTGACTGATCATGCACTGACCACGTGTCTGATCATGTACTGATCACGAAGCTGATCATACAATGATCACGTGACTGTGCATGCACTGATCACTTGGCTGATCATGCACTGATGACGTGGCTGATCATGTACTGGTAACCTGGCTATCATGCACTGATCACATGGCTGATCATACAATGATCAGGTGGCTGATCATGCACTGATCATGTGGATGATCATGCACTGATCACGTGACTGATCATGCACTGATCATGTGGCTGATCATGCACTGATAAAGTGGTTGATCATGCACTGATGACGTGGCTATCATGCACTGATCACGTGACTGCGCATGCACTGAATATTGGATGATCATACACTGATCACGTGACTAATCACACACTGATCACGTGACTGAATACGCACTGATCACGTGGCTATCATGCACTGATCACGTGGCTGCCCATGAACTGATCACGTAACTGTAGGCAATGATCACTTGGCTATCATGCACTGATCACGTGGCTGGTCATGCACTGATCATGTGACTGAGCATGCACTGATGACGTGGCTGATCAAACAGTGATCACGTGATTGATCATGCACTGATCATGTGGCTGATCATGCACTAATCACGTTGCTGATCATGTAGTGGTCAGGTGGCTATCATGCAGTGATCACGTGACTGATCATGCACTGATCAGATGACTGATCATGCACTGATCACGTGCCTGATCATTCACTGATGACGTGGCTGATCATACTCTGATCAGGTTGATGATCATGCACTAATTACTTTGCTTATCATGCACTGATCAGGTGGCTATGATGCACTGATTACGTGGCTGATCATACACTGATTACGTGGCTGATCATGCTCTGATCACGTGACTGATCATGCACTGATCACGTTCCTGATCATGCACTGATGACGTGGATGATCATACTCTGATCAAGTTGGTGATCATGCACTAATCACTTTGCTTATCATGCACTGATCAGGTGGCTATGATGCAGTGATTACGTGGCTGATCATACACTGATTACGTGGCTGATCATGCTCTGATCACGTGACTGATCATGCACTGATCACGTTCCTGATCATGCACTGATCACGTGGCTGATCAAGCACTGATCACAAAGCTGATCATACACTGATCACGTGACTCTGCATGCCCTGATCACAAGGCTGATCATGCACTGATCACGTTCCTGATAACGCACTGATCACGTGGCTGATCATGCACTGATCACGAAGCTGATCATACACTGATCACGTGACTCTGCATGCACTGATCACAAGGCTGATCATCCACTGATCACGTGGTTGATCATGCACTTATCTGGTGGCTATCATGCATTGATCACCTGGATGATCATACACTGATCACATGACTGATCATGCACTGATCACGTTCCTGATAATGCACTGATCACGTGTCTGATCATACACTGATCACGTGACTGATCATGCACTGATCACATTCCTGATAACGCACTGATCACAAGGCTGATCATGCACTGATCACGTGTCTGATCATACACTGATCACGTGACTGATCATGCACTGATCACGTTCCTGATAATGCACTGATCACGTGGCTGATCATGCACTGATCACGTGACTCTGCATGCACTGATCACGAGGCTGATCATCCACTGATCACGTGGTTGATCATGCACTTATCTGGTGGCTATCAGGCATTGATCACGTGGATGATCATACACTGATCACATGACTGATCATGCACTGATCACGTGGCTATCATGCACTGATCACGTGGATGATCATACATTGAACATGTGACTGATCATGCACTGATCACCTGGCTATCATGCACTGATCACGTAGCTGATCATGCACTGTTCACGTTGCTATCATGCACTGATCACGTGACTGATCATGCACTGAAGACGTGACTAATCATGCACTGATCACGTCCTGACCATGCACTGATCTCGTTGCTGATCATGCAATTATCACGAAGCTGAGCATACACTGATCACGTGACTGTGCATGAACTGATCACGTGGCTTATCATACACTGATCAGGTGGCTGTACATGCACTCATCACGTGCCTGATCACACACTGATCACATTACTGATAATGCACTGAACACGTGCCTAATAATGCACTGATCACGTGGCTGATCATGCACTGATCACGAAGCTGATCATACACTGATTACGTGACTGCATGCACTGATCATTTGGCTGATCTTGCACTGTTCATGTGGCTGATCGTGCACTGATCACCCGGTTGATCATACACTGATCACGTGGCTGATCATGAACTAATCACATTGCAGTTCATGCACTGATCTCGTGCCTGTTCATGCAATGATCAGGTGACTGATCATGCACTGACCACGTGTCTGATCATGTACTGATCACGAAGCTGATCATACAATGATCACGTGACTGTGCATGCACTGATCACTTGGCTGATCATGCACTGATGACGTGGCTGATCATGTACTGATAACCTGGCTATCATGCACTGATCACATGGCTGATCATACAATGATCAGGTGGCTGATCATGCACTGATCATGGGGCTGATCATGCACTGATAAAGTGGTTGATCATGCACTGATGACGTGGCTATCATGCACTGATCACGTGACTGCGCATGCACTGAATATTGGATGATCATACACTGATCACGTGACTAATCACACACTGATCACGTGACTGAATACGCACTGATCACGTGGCTATCATGCACTGATCACGTGGCTGCGCATGAATTGATCACGTAACTGTAGGCAATGATCACTTGGCTATCATGCACTGATCACGTGGCTGGTCATGCACTGATCATGTGACTGAGCATGCACTGATGACGTGGCTGATCAAACAGTGATCACGTGATTGATCATGAACTGATCATGTGGCTGATCATGCACTCATCACGTTGCTGATCATGCACTGATCAGGTGGCTATCATGCACTGATCACGTGACTGCGCATGCACTGATTATTGGATGATCATACATTGATCACGTGACTGATCACACACTGATCACATGACTGATCACGCACTGATCACGTGCCTATCATGCACAGATCACGTGACTGCACATGAATTGATCACGAAACTGTAGCCAATGATCATTTGGCTATCATGCACTGATCACGTGGCCGATCATGCACTGATCATGTGACTGAACATGCACTGATCATGTGACTGAGCATGCACTGATGACGTGGCTTATCATACAGTGATCACGTGATTGATCATTCACTGATCATGTGGCTGATCATGCACTAATCACGTTGCTGATCATGCACTGGTCAGGTGGCTATCATGCACTGATCACATGACTGCGCATGCACTGAGTATTGGATGATCATACATTGATCACGTGACTGATCACACACTGATCACATGACTGATCACGCACTAATCACGTGGCTATCATGCACAGATCACGTGACTGCACATGAATTGATCACGTAACTGTATCCAATGATCATTTGGCTATGATGCACTGATCATGTGGCTGATCATGCACTGATCCTGTGACTGAGCATGCACTGATGACGTGGCTGATCATACAGTGATCACGTGATTGATCATGCACTGATCATGTGGCTGATCATGCACTAATCACGTTGCTGATCATGTAGTGGTCAGGTGGCTATCATGCACTGATCACGTGACTGATCATGCACTGATCAGGTGACTGATCATGCACTGATCACGTGCCTGATCATGCACTGATGACGTGGCTGATCATACTCTGATCAAGTTGATGATCATGCACTAATCACTTTGCTTATCATGCACTGATCAGGTGGCTATGATGCACTGATTACGTGGCTGATCATACACTGATTACGTGGCTGATCATGCTCTGATCACGTGACTGATCATGCACTGATCACGAAGCTGATCATATAATGGTCACGTGATTGTGCATGCACTGATCACTTGGCTGATCATGCACTGATGACGTGGCTGATCATACTCTAATCAAGTTGATGATCATGCACTAATCACTTTGCTTATCATGCACTGATCAGGTGGCTATGATGCACTGATCACGTGGCTCATCATACACTGATTACGTGGCTGATCATGTTCTGATCACGTGACTGATCATGCACTGATCACAAAGCTGATCAAACACTGATCACGTGACTCTGCATGCCCTGATCACAAGGCTGATCATGCACTGATCACGTGTCTGATCATGCACTGATCACGTTCTTGATGATTCACTGATCACGTGGCTGATCATGCACTGATCATGAAGCTGATCATACACTGATCACGTGACTCTGCATGCACTGATCACAAGGCTGATCATCCACTGATCACGTGGTTGATCATGCACTTATCTGGTGGCTATCATGCATTGATCACGTGGATGATCATACACTGATCACATGACTGATCATGCACTGATCACCTGGCTATCATGCACTGATCACGTAGCTGTTCATGCACTGTTCACGTTGCTGTCATGCACTGATCACGTGACTGATCATGCACTGAAGACGTGGCTGATCATACAGTGATCACGTGATTGATCATGCACTGATCATGTGGCTGATCATGCACTAATCACGTTGCTGATCATGTAGTTCTCAGGTGGCTATCATGCACTGATCACACGACTGCGCATGCACTGAGTATTGGATGATCATACATTGCTCACGTGACTGATCACACACTGATCACATGACTGATCACGCACTGATCACGTGGCTATCATGCACAGATCACGTGACTGCACATGAATTGATCACGTAACTGTAGCCAATGATCATTTGGCTATCATGCACTGATCACGTGGCTGATCATGCACTGCTCCTGTGACTGAGCATGCACTGATGACGTGGCTGATCATACAGTGATCACGTGATTGATCATGCACTGATCATGTGGCTGATCATGCACTAATCACGTTACTGATCATGTAGTGGTCAGGTGGCTATCATGCACTGATCACGTGACTGATCATGCACTGATCAGGTGACTGATCATGCACTGATCACGTGCCTGATCATGCACTGATGACGTTGCTGATCATACTCTGATCAAGTTGATGATCATGCACTAATCACTTTGCTTAACATGCACTGATCGGGTGGCTATGATGCACTGATTACGTGGCTGATCATACACTGATTATGTGGCTGATCATGCTCTGATCACGTGACTGATCATGCACTGATCACGTTCCTGATCATGCACTGATCACGTGGCTGATCATGCACTGATCACAAAGCTGATCATGCACTGATCTCGTGACTCTGCATGCCCTGATCACAAGGCTGATCATGCACTGATCACGTGTCTGATCATACACTGATCACGTGACTGATCAGGCACTGATCACGTTCCTGATAACGCACTGATCACGTGGCTGATCATGCACTGATCACGAAGCTGATCATGCACTGATCACGTGACTCTGCATGCACTGATCACAAGGCTGATCATCCACTGATCACGTGGTTGATCATGCACTTATCTGGTGGCTATCATGCATTGATCACGTGGATGATCATACACTGATCACATGACTGATCATGCACTGATCACGTGGCTATCATGCACTGATCACGTGGATGATCATACATTGAACATGTGACTGATCATGCACTGATCACCTGGCTATCATGCACTGATCACGTAGCTGATCATGCACTGTTCACGTTGCTATCATGCACTGATCACGTGACTGATCATGCACTGAAGACGTGACTAATCATGCACTGATCACGTCCTGACCATGCACTGATCTCGTTGCTGATCATGCAATTATCACGAAGCTGAGCATACACTGATCACGTGACTGTGCATGAACTGATCACGTGGCTTATCATACACTGATCACGTGGCTGTACATGCACTCATCACGTGCCTGATCACACACTGATCACATTACTGATAATGCACTGAACACGTGCCTAATCATGCACTGATCACGTGGCTGATCATGCACTGATCACGAAGCTGATCATACACTGATTACGTGACTGCATGCACTGATCATTTGGCTGATCTTGCACTGTTCATGTGGCTGATCGTGCACTGATCACGTGGTTGATCATACACTGATCACGTGGCTGATCATGAACTAATCACATTGCAGTTCATGCACTGATCTCGTGCCTCTTCATGCAATGATCAGGTGACTGATCATGCACTGACCACGTGTCTGATCATGTACTGATCACGAAGCTGATCATACAATGATCACGTGACTGTGCATGCACTGATCACTTGGCTGATCATGCACTGATGACGTGGCTGATCATGTACTGATAACCTGGCTATCATGCACTGATAACATGGCTGATCATACAATGATCACGTGGCTGATCATGCACTGATCATGGGGCTGATCATGCACTGATAAAGTGGTTGATCATGCACTGATGACGTGGCTATCATGCACTGATCACGTGACTGCGCATGCACTGAATATTGGATGATCATACACTGATCACGTGACTAATCACACACTGATCACGTGACTGAATACGCACTGATCACGTGGCTATCATGCACTGATCACGTGGCTGCGCATGAATTGATCACGTAACTGTAGGCAATGATCACTTGGCTATCATGCACTGATCACGTGGCTGGTCATGCACTGATCATGTGACTGAGCATGCACTGATGACGTGGCTGATCAAACAGTGATCACGTGATTGATCATGAACTGATCATGTGGCTGATCATGCACTCATCACGTTGCTGATCATGCACTGATCAGGTGGCTATCATGCACTGATCACGTGACTGCGCATGCACTGATTATTGGATGATCATACATTGATCACGTGACTGATCACACACTGATCACATGACTGATCACGCACTGATCACGTGCCTATCATGCACAGATCACGTGACTGCACATGAATTGATCACGAAACTGTAGCCAATGATCATTTGGCTATCATGCACTGATCACGTGGCCGATCATGCACTGATCATGTGACTGAGCATGCACTGATGACGTGGCTTATCATACAGTGATCACGTGATTGATCATTCACTGATCATGTGGCTGATCATGCACTAATCACGTTGCTGATCATGCACTGGTCAGGTGGCTATCATGCACTGATCACATGACTGCGCATGCACTGAGTATTGGATGATCATACATTGATCACGTGACTGATCACACACTGATCACATGACTGATCACGCACTAATCACGTGGCTATCATGCACAGATCACGTGACTGCACATGAATTGATCACGTAACTGTATCCAATGATCATTTGGCTATGATGCACTGATCATGTGGCTGATCATGCACTGATCCTGTGACTGAGCATGCACTGATGACGTGGCTGATCATACAGTGATCACGTGATTGATCATGCACTGATCATGTGGCTGATCATGCACTAATCACGTTGCTGATCATGTAGTGGTCAGGTGGCTATCATGCACTGATCACGTGACTGATCATGCACTGATCAGGTGACTGATCATGCACTGATCACGTGCCTGATCATGCACTGATGACGTGGCTGATCATACTCTGATCAAGTTGATGATCATGCACTAATCACTTTGCTTATCATGCACTGATCAGGTGGCTATGATGCACTGATTACGTGGCTGATCATACACTGATTACGTGGCTGATCATGCTCTGATCACGTGACTGATCATGCACTGATCACGAAGCTGATCATATAATGGTCACGTGATTGTGCATGCACTGATCACTTGGCTGATCATGCACTGATGACGTGGCTGATCATACTCTAATCAAGTTGATGATCATGCACTAATCACTTTGCTTATCATGCACTGATCAGGTGGCCATGATGCACTGATCACGTGGCTCATCATACACTGATTACGTGGCTGATCATGCTCTGATCACGTGACTGATCATGCACTGATCACAAAGCTGATCAAACACTGATCACGTGACTCTGCATGCCCTGATCACAAGGCTGATCATGCACTGATCACGTGTCTGATCATGCACTGACAACGTTCTTGATGATGCACTGATCACGTGGCTGATCATGCACTGATCATGAAGCTGATCATACACTGATCACGTGACTCTGCATGCACTGATCACAAGGCTGATCATCCACTGATCACGTGGTTGATCATGCACTTATCTGGTGGCTATCATGCATTGATCACGTGGATGATCATACACTGATCACATGACTGATCATGCACTGATCACCTGGCTATCATGCACTGATCACGTAGCTGTTCATGCACTGTTCACGTTGCTGTCATGCACTGATCACGTGACTGATCATGCACTGAAGACGTGGCTGATCATACAGTGATCACGTGATTGATCATGCACTGATCATGTGGCTGATCATGCACTAATCACGTTGCTGATCATGTAGTTCTCAGGTGGCTATCATGCACTGATCACACGACTGCGCATGCACTGAGTATTGGATGATCATACATTGATCACGTGACTGATCACACACTGATCACATGACTGATCACGCACTGATCACGTGGCTATCATGCACAGATCACGTGACTGCACATGAATTGATCACGTAACTGTAGCCAATGATCATTTGGCTATCATGCACTGATCACGTGGCTGATCATGCACTGCTCCTGTGACTGAGCATGCACTGATGACGTGGCTGATCATACAGTGATCACGTGATTGATCATGCACTGATCATGTGGCTGATCATGCACTAATCACGTTACTGATCATGTAGTGGTCAGGTGGCTATCATGCACTGATCACGTGACTGATCATGCACTGATCAGGTGACTGATCATGCACTGATCACGTGCCTGATCATGCACTGATGACGTTGCTGATCATACTCTGATCAAGTTGATGATCATGCACTAATCACTTTGCTTAACATGCACTGATCGGGTGGCTATGATGCACTGATTACGTGGCTGATCATACACTGATTATGTGGCTGATCATGCTCTGATCACGTGACTGATCATGCACTGATCACGTTCCTGATCATGCACTGATCACGTGGCTGATCATGCACTGATCACAAAGCTGATCATGCACTGATCTCGTGACTCTGCATGCCCTGATCACAAGGCTGATCATGCACTGATCACGTGTCTGATCATACACTGATCACGTGACTGATCAGGCACTGATCACGTTCCTGATAACGCACTGATCACGTGGCTGATCATGCACTGATCACGAAGCTGATCATGCACTGATCACGTGACTCTGCATGCACTGATCACAAGGCTGATCATCCACTGATCACGTGGTTGATCATGCACTTATCTGGTGGCTATCATGCATTGATCACGTGGATGATCATACACTGATCACATGACTGATCATGCACTGATCACGTGGCTATCATGCACTGATCACGTGGATGATCATACATTGAACATGTGACTGATCATGCACTGATCACCTGGCTATCATGCACTGATCACGTAGCTGATCATGCACTGTTCACGTTGCTATCATGCACTGATCACGTGACTGATCATGCACTGAAGACGTGACTAATCATGCACTGATCACGTCCTGACCATGCACTGATCTCGTTGCTGATCATGCAATTATCACGAAGCTGAGCATACACTGATCACGTGACTGTGCATGAACTGATCACGTGGCTTATCATACACTGATCACGTGGCTGTACATGCACTCATCACGTGCCTGATCATACACTGATCACATTACTGATAATGCACTGAACACGTGCCTAATCATGCACTGATCACGTGGCTGATCATGCACTGATCACGAAGCTGATCATACACTGATTACGTGACTGCATGCACTGATCATTTGGCTGATCTTGCACTGTTCATGTGGTTGATCGTGCACTGATCACGTGGTTGATCATACACTGATCACGTGGCTGATCATGAACTAATCACATTGCAGTTCATGCACTGATCTCGTGCCTGTTCATGCAATGATCAGGTGACTGATCATGCACTGACCACGTGTCTGATCATGTACTGATCACGAAGCTGATCATACAATGATCACGTGACTGTGCATGCACTGATCACTTGGCTGATCATGCACTGATGACGTGGCTGATCATGTCCTGATAACCTGGCTATCATGCACTGATCACATGGCTGATCATACAATGATCAGGTGGCTGATCATGCACTGATCATGTGGATGATCATGCACTGATCACGTGACTGATCATGCACTGATCATGGGGCTGATCATGCACTGATAAAGTGGTTGATCATGCACTGATGACGTGGCTATCATGCACTGATCACGTGACTGCGCATGCACTGAATATTGGATGATCATACACTGATCACGTGACTAATCACACACTGATCACGTGACTGAATACGCACTGATCACGTGGCTATCATGCACTGATCACGTGGCTGCGCATGAATTGATCACGTAACTGTAGGCAATGATCACTTGGCTATCATGCACTGATCACGTAGCTGGTCATGCACTGATCATGTGACTGAGCATGCACTGATGACGTGGCTGATCAAACAGTGATCACGTGATTGATCATGAACTGATCATGTGGCTGATCATGCACTCATCACGTTGCTGATCATGCACTGATCAGGTGGCTATCATGCACTGATCACGTGACTGCGCATGCACTGATTATTGGATGATCATACATTGATCACGTGACTGATCACACACTGATCACATGACTGATCACGCACTGATCACGTGCCTATCATGCACAGATCACGTGACTGCACATGAATTGATCACGTAACTGTAGCCAATGATCATTTGGCTATCATGCACTGATCACGTGGCCGATCATGCACTGATCATGTGACTGAACATGCACTGATCATGTGACTGAGCATGCACTGATGACGTGGCTGATCATACACTGATTACGTGGCTGATCATGCTCTGATCACGTGACTGATCATGCACTGATCACGTTCCTGATCATGCACTGATGACGTGGATGATCATACTCTGATCAAGTTGGTGATCATGCACTAATCACTTTGCTTATCAGGCACTGATCAGGTGGCTATGATGCACTGATTACGTGGCTGATCATACACTGATTACGTGGCTGATCATGCTCTGATCACGTGACTGATCATGCACTGATCACGTTCCTGATCATGCACTGATCACGTGGCTGATCATGCACTGATCACAAAGCTGATCATACACTGATCAGGTGACTCTGCATGCCCTGATCACAAGGCTGATCATGCACTGATCACGTTCCTTATAACGCACTGATCACGTGGCTGATCATGCACTGATCACGAAGCTGATCATACACTGATCACGTGACTCTGCATGCACTGATCACAAGGCTGATCATCCACTGATCACGTGGTTGATCATGCACTTATCTGGTGGCTATCATGCATTGATCACCTGGATGATCATACACTGATCACATGACTGATCATGCACTGATCACGTTCCTGATAATGCACTGATCACGTGTCTGATCATACACTGATCACGTGACTGATCATGCACTGATCACGTTCCTGATAACGCACTGATCACAAGGCTGATCATGCACTGATCACGTGTCTGATCATACACTGATCACGTGACTGATCATGCACTGATCACGTTCCTGATAATGCACTGATCACGTGGCTGATCATGCACTGATCACGTGACTCTGCATGCACTGATCACGAGGCTGATCATCCACTGATCACGTGGTTGATCATGCACTTATCTGGTGGCTATCAGGCATTGATCACGTGGATGATCATACACTGATCACATGACTGATCATGCACTGATCACGTGGCTATCATGCACTGATCACGTGGATGATCATACATTGAACATGTGACTGATCATGCACTGATCACCTGGCTATCATGCACTGATCACGTAGCTGATCATGCACTGTTCACGTTGCTATCATGCACTGATCACGTGACTGATCATGCACTGAAGACGTGACTAATCATGCACTGATCACGTCCTGACCATGCACTGATCTCGTTGCTGATCATGCAATTATCACGAAGCTGAGCATACACTGATCACGTGACTGTGCATGAACTGATCACGTGGCTTATCATACACTGATCAGGTGGCTGTACATGCACTCATCACGTGCCTGATCACACACTGATCACATTACTGATAATGCACTGAACACGTGCCTAATCATGCACTGATCACGTGGCTGATCATGCACTGATCACGAAGCTGATCATACACTGATTACGTGACTGCATGCACTGATCATTTGGCTGATCTTGCACTGTTCATGTGGCTGATCGTGCACTGATCACCCGGTTGATCATACACTGATCACGTGGCTGATCATGAACTAATCACATTGCAGTTCATGCACTGATCTCGTGCCTGTTCATGCAATGATCAGGTGACTGATCATGCACTGACCACGTGTCTGATCATGTACTGATCACGAAGCTGATCATACAATGATCACGTGACAGTGCATGCACTGATCACTTGGCTGATCATGCACTGATGACGTGGCTGATCATGTACTGATAACCTGGCTATCATGCACTGATCACATGGCTGATCATACAATGATCAGGTGGCTGATCATGCACTGATCATGGGGCTGATCATGCACTGATAAATTGGTTGATCATGCACTGATGACGTGGCTATCATGCACTGATCACGTGACTGCGCATGCACTGAATATTGGATGATCATACACTGATCACGTGACTAATCACACACTGATCACGTGACTGAATACGCACTGATCACGTGGCTATCATGCACTGATCACGTGGCTGCGCATGAATTGATCACGTAACTGTAGGCAATGATCACTTGGCTATCATGCACTGATCACGTGGCTGGTCATGCACTGATCATGTGACTGAGCATGCACTGATGACGGGGCTGATCAAACAGTGATCACGTGATTGATCATGAACTGATCATGTGGCTGATCATGCACTCATCACGTTGCTGATCATGCACTGATCAGGTGGCTATCATGCACTGATCACGTGACTGCGCATGCACTGATTATTGGATGATCATACATTGATCACGTGACTGATCACACACTGATCACATGACTGATCACGCACTGATCACGTGCCTATCATGCACAGATCACGTGACTGCACATGAATTGATCACGAAACTGTAGCCAATGATCATTTGGCTATCATGCACTGATCACGTGGCTGATCATGCACTGATCATGTGACTGAACATGCACTGATCATGTGACTGAGCATGCACTGATGACGTGGCTTATCATACAGTGATCACGTGATTGATCATTCACTGATCATGTGGCTGATCATGCACTAATCACGTTGCTGATCATGCACTGGTCAGGTGGCTATCATGCACTGATCACATGACTGCGCATGCACTGAGTATTGGATGATCATACATTGATCACGTGACTGATCACACACTGATCACATGACTGATCACGCACTAATCACGTGGCTATCATGCACAGATCACGTGACTGCACATGAATTGATCACGTAACTGTATCCAATGATCATTTGGCTATGGTGCACTGATCATGTGGCTGATCATGCACTGATCCTGTGACTGAGCATGCACTGATGACGTGGCTGATCATACAGTGATCACGTGATTGATCATGCACTGATCATGTGGCTGATCATGCACTAATCACGTTGCTGATCATGTAGTGGTCAGGTGGCTATCATGCACTGATCACGTGACTGATCATGCACTGATCAGGTGACTGATCATGCACTGATCACGTGCCTGATCATGCACTGATGACGTGGCTGATCATACTCTGATCAAGTTGATGATCATGCACTAATCACTTTGCTTATCATGCACTGATCAGGTGGCTATGATGCACTGATTACGTGGCTGATCATACACTGATTACGTGGCTGATCATGCTCTGATCACGTGACTGATCATGCACTGATCACGAAGCTGATCATATAATGGTCACGTGATTGTGCATGCACTGATCACTTGGCTGATCATGCACTGATGACGTGGCTGATCATACTCTAATCAAGTTGATGATCATGCACTAATCACTTTGCTTATCATGCACTGATCAGGTGGCTATGATGCACTGATCACGTGGCTCATCATACACTGATTACGTGGCTGATCATGCTCTGATCACGTGACTGATCATGCACTGATCACGTTCCTGATCATGCACTGATCACGTGGCTGATCATGCACTGATCACAAAGCTGATCATACACTGATCACGTGACTCTGCATGCCCTGATCACAAGGCTGATCATGCACTGATCACGTGTCTGATCATGCACTGATCACGTTCTTGATGATGCACTGATCACGTGGCTGATCATGCACTGATCATGAAGCTGATCATACACTGATCACGTGACTCTGCATGCACTGATCACAAGGCTGATCATCCACTGATCACGTGGTTGATCATGCACTTATCTGGTGGCTATCATGCATTGATCACGTGGATGATCATACACTGATCACATGACTGATCATGCACTGATCACCTGGCTATCATGCACTGATCACGTAGCTGTTCATGCACTGTTCACGTTGCTATCATGCACTGATCACGTGACTGATCATGCACTGAAGACGTGGCTGATCATACAGTGATCACGTGATTGATCATGCACTGATCATGTGGCTGATCATGCACTAATCACGTTGCTGATCATGTAGTTCTCAGGTGGCTATCATGCACTGATCACACGACTGCGCATGCACTGAGTATTGGATGATCATACATTGATCACGTGACTGATCACACACTGATCACATGACTGATCACGCACTGATCACGTGGCTATCATGCACAGATCACGTGACTGCACATGAATTGATCACGTAACTGTAGGCAATGATCATTTGGCTATCATGCACTGATCACGTGGCTGATCATGCACTGATCCTGTGACTGAGCATGCACTGATGACGTGGCTGATCATACAGTCATCACGTGATTGATCATGCACTGATCATGTGGCTGATCATGCACTAATCACGTTACTGATCATGTAGTGGTCAGGTGGCTATCATGCACTGATCACGTGACTGATCATGCACTGATCAGGTGACTGATCATGCACTGATCACGTGCCTGATCATGCACTGATGACGTTGCTGATCATACTCTGATCAAGTTGATGATCATGCACTAATCACTTTGCTTAACATGCACTGATCGGGTGGCTATGATGCACTGATTACGTGGCTGATCATACACTGATTATGTGGCTGATCATGCTCTGATCACGTGACTGATCATGCACTGATCACGTTCCTGATCATGCACTGATCACGTGGCTGATCATGCACTGATCACAAAGCTGATCATGCACTGATCTCGTGACTCTGCATGCCCTGATAACAAGGCTGATCATGCACTGATCACGTGTCTGATCATACACTGATCACGTGACTGATCAGGCACTGATCACGTTCCTGATAACGCACTGATCACGTGGCTGATCATGCACTGATCACGAAGCTGATCATGCACTGATCACGTGACTCTGCATGCACTGAACACAAGGCTGATCATCCACTGATCACGTGGTTGATCATGCATTTATCTGGTGGCTATCATGCATTGATCACGTGGATGATCATACACTGATCACATGACTGATCATGCACTGATCACGTGGCTATCATGCACTGATCACGTGGATGATCATACATTGAACATGTGACTGATCATGCACTGATCACCTGGCTATCATGCACTGATCACGTAGCTGATCATGCACTGTTCACGTTGCTATCATGCACTGATCACGTGACTGATCATGCACTGAAGACGTGACTAATCATGCACTGATCACGTCCTGACCATGCACTGATCTCGTTGCTGATCATGCAATTATCACGAAGCTGAGCATACACTGATCACGTGACTGTGCATGAACTGATCACGTGGCTTATCATACACTGATCACGTGGCTGTACATGCACTCATCACGTGCCTGATCATACACTGATCACATTACTGATAATGCACTGAACACGTGCCTAATCATGCACTGATCACGTGGCTGATCATGCACTGATCACGAAGCTGATCATACACTGATTACGTGACTGCATGCACTGATCATTTGGCTGATCTTGCACTGTTCATGTGGCTGATCGTGCACTGATCACCCGGTTGATCATACACTGATCACGTGGCTGATCATGAACTAATCACATTGCAGTTCATGCACTGATCTCGTGCCTGTTCATGCAATGATCAGGTGACTGATCATGCACTGACCACGTGTCTGATCATGTACTGATCACGAAGCTGATCATACAATGATCACGTGACTGTGCATGCACTGATCACTTGGCTGATCATGCACTGATGACGTGGCTGATCATGTACTGGTAACCTGGCTATCATGCACTGATCACATGGCTGATCATAAAATGATCAGGTGGCTGATCATGCACTGATCATGTGGATGATCATGCACTGATCATGGGGCTGATCATGCACTGATAAAGTGGTTGATCATGCACTGATGCCGTGGCTATCATGCACTGATCACGTGACTGCGCATGCACTGAATATTGGATGATCATACACTGATCACGTGACTAATCACACACTGATCACGTGACTGAATACGCACTGATCACGTGGCTATCATGCACTGATCACGTGGCTGCGCATGAATTGATCACGTAACTGTAGGCAATGATCACTTGGCTATCATGCACTGATCACGTAGCTGGTCATGCACTGATCATGTGACTGAGCATGCACTGATGACGTGGCTGATCAAACAGTGATCACGTGATTGATCATGAACTGATCATGTGGCTGATCATGCACTCATCACGTTGCTGATCATGCACTGATCAGGTGGCTATCATGCACTGATCACGTGACTGCGCATGCACTGAGTATTGGATGATCATACATTGATCACGTGACTGATCACACACTGATCACATGACTGATCACGCACTGATCACGTGCCTATCATGCACAGATCACGTGACTGCACATGAATTGATCACGTAACTGTAGCCAATGATCATTTGGCTATCATGCACTGATCACGTGGCTGATCATGCACTGATCATGTGACTGAACATGCACTGATCATGTGACTGAGCATGCACTGATGACGTGGCTTATCATACAGTGATCACGTGATTGATCATGCACTGATCATGTGGCTGATCATGCACTAATCACGTTGCTGATCATGCACTGGTCAGGTGGCTATCATGCACTGATCACATGACTGCGCATGCACTGAGTATTGGATGATCATACATTGATCACGTGACTGATCACACACTGATCACATGACTGATCTCGCACTAATCACGTGGCTATCATGCACAGATCACGTGACTGCACATGAATTGATCACGTAACTGTAGCCAATGATCATTTGGCTATGATGCACTGATCATGTGGCTGATCATGCACTGATCCTGTGACTGAGCGTGCACTGATGACGTGGCTGATCATACAGTGATCACGTGATTGATCATGCACTGATCATGTGGCTGATCATGCACTAATCACGTTGCTGATCATGTAGTGGTCAGGTGGCTATCATGCACTGATCACGTGACTGATCATGCACTGATCACGTGTCTGATCATACACTGATCACGTGACTGATCATGCACTGATCACGTTCTTGATAATGCACTGATCACGTGGCTGATCATGCACTGATCATGAAGCTGATCATACACTGATCACGTGACTCTGCATGCACTGATCACAAGGCTGATCATCCACTGATCACGTGGTTGATCATGCACTTATCTGGTGGCTATCATGCATTGATCACGTGGATGATCATACACTGATCACATGACTGATCATGCACTGATCACCTGGCTATCATGCACTGATCACGTAGCTGTTCATGCACTGTTCACGTTGCTATCATGCACTGATCACGTGACTGATCATGCACTGAAGACGTGGCTGATCATACAGTGATCACGTGATTGATCTTGCACTGATCATGAAGCTGATCATACACTGATCACGTGACTCTGCATGCACTGATCACAAGGCTGATCATCCACTGATCACATGACTGATCATGCACTGATCACGTGGCTATCATGCACTGATCACGTGGATGATCATACATTGAACATGTGACTGATCATGCACTGATCACCTGGCTATCATGCACTGATCACGTAGCTGATCCTGCACTGCTCACGTTGCTATCATGCACTGATCACGTGACTGATCATGCACTGAAGACGTGACTAATCATGCACTGATCACGTCCTGACCATGCACTGATCTCGTTGCTGATCATGCAATTATCACGAAGCTGAGCATACACTGATCACGTGACTGTGCATGAACTGATCACGTGGCTTATCATACACTGATCACGTGGCTGTACATGCACTCATCACGTGCCTGATCATACACTGATCACATTACTGATAATGCACTGAACACGTGCCTAATCATGCACTGATCACGTGGCTGATCATGCACTGATCACGAAGCTGATCATACACTGATTACGTAACTGCATGCACTGATCATTTGGCTGATCTTGCACTGTTCATGTGGCTGATCGTGCACTGATCACGTGGTTGATCATACACTGATCACGTGGCTGATCATGAACTAATCACATTGCAGTTCATGCACTGATCTCGTGCCTGTTCATGCAATGATCAGGTGACTGATCATGCACTGACCACGTGTCTGATCATGTACTGATCACGAAGCTGATCATACAATGATCACGTGACTGTGCATGCACTGATCACTTGGCTGATCATGCACTGATGACGTGGCTGATCATGTACTGGTAACCTGGCTATCATGCACTGATCACATGGCTGATCATACAATGATCAGGTGGCTGATCATGCACTGATCATGTGGATGATCATGCACTGATCACGTGACTGATCATGCACTGATCATGTGGCTGATCATGCACTGATAAAGTGGTTGATCATGCACTGAGGACGTGGCTATCATGCACTGATCACGTGACTGCGCATACACTGAATATTGGATGATCATACACTGATCACGTGACTAATCACACACTGATCACGTGACTGAATACGCACTGATCACGTGGCTATCATGCACTGATCACGTGGCTGCACATGAATTGATCACGTAACTGTAGGCAATGATCACTTGGCTATCATGCACTGATCACGTGGCTGGTCATGCACTGATCATGTGACTGAGCATGCACTGATGACGTTGCTGATCAAACAGTGATCACGTGATTGATCATGATCTGATCATGTGGCTGATCATGCACTCATCACGTTGCTGATCATGCACTGGTCAGGTGGCTATCATGCACTGATCAAATGACTGCGCATGCACTGAGTATTGGATGATCATATATTGATCACGTGACTGATCAAACACTGATCACATGACTGATCACCCACTGATCACGTGGCTATCATGCACAGATCACGTGACTGCACGTGAATTGATCACGTAACTGTAGCCAATGATCATTTGCCTATCATGCACTGATCACGTGGCTGATCATGCACTGATCATGTGACTGAACATGCACTGATCATGTGACTGAGCATGCACTGATGATGTGGCTGATAATACAGTGATCACGTGATTGATCATGAACTGATCATGTGGCTGATCATGCACTCATCACGTTGCTGATCATGCACTGGTCAGGTGGCTATCATGCCCTGATCACATGACTGCGCATGCACTGAGTATTGGATGATCATACATTGATCACGTGACTGATCACACACTGATCACATGACTGATCACGCACTGATCACGTGGCTATCATGCACAGATCACGTGACTGCACATGAATTGATCACATAACTGTAGCCAATGATCATTTGGCTATCATGCACAGATCACGTGGCTGATCATGCACTGATCATGTGACTGAACATGCACTGATCTTGTGACTGAGCATGCACTGATGACGTGGCTGATCATACAGTGATCACGTGATTGATCATGCACTGATCATGTGGCTGATCATGCACTAATCACGTTGCTCATCATGTAGTGGTCAGGTGGCTATCATGCACTGATCAGGTGACTGATCATGCACTGATCAGGTGACTGATCATGCACTGATCACGTGCCTGATCATGCACTGATGACGTGGCTGATCATACTCTGATCAAGTCGATGATCATGCACTAATCACTTTGCTTATCATGCACTGATCCGGTGGCTATGATGCACTGATTACGTTGCTGATCATACACTGATTATGTGGCTGATCATGCTCTGATCACGTGACTGATCATGCACTGATCACTTTCCTGATCATGCACTGATCACGTGGCTGATCATGCACTGATCACAAAGCTGATCATGCACTGATCACGTGACTCTGCATGCACTGATCACAAGGCTGATCGTCCACTGATCACGTGGTTGATCATGCACTTATCTGGTGGCTATCATGCATTGATCACGTGGATGATCATACACTGATCACATGACTGATCATGCACTGATCACGTGGCTATCATGCACTGATCACGTGAATGATCATACATTGAACATGTGACTGATCATGCACTGATCACCTGGCTATCATGCACTGATCACGTAGATGATCATGCACTGTTCACGTTGCTATCATGCACTGATCACGTGACTGATCATGCACTGAAGACGTGACTAATCATGCACTGATCACGTCCTGACCATGCACTGATCTCGTTGCTGATCATGCAATTATCACGAAGCCGAGCATACACTGATCACGTGACTGTGCATGAACTGATCACGTAACTGTAGCCAATGATCATTTGGCTATGATGCACTGATCATGTGGCTGATCATGCACTGATCCTGTGACTGAGCATGCACTGATGACGTGGCTGATCATTCAGTGATCACGTGATTGATCATGCACTGATCATGTGGCTGATCATGCACTAATCACGTTGCTGATCATGTAGTGGTCAGGTGGCTATCATTCACTGATCACGTGACTGATCATGCACTGATCAGGTGACTGATCATGCACTGATCACGTGCCTGATCATGCACTGATGACGTGGCTGATCATACTCTGATCAAGTTGATGATCATGCACTAATCACTTTGCTTATCATGCACTGATCAGGTGGCTATGATGCACTGATTACGTGGCTGATCATACACTGATTACGTGGCTGATCATGCACTGATCACGTGACTGATCATGCACTGATCACGAAGCTGTTCATATAATGGTCACGTGATTGTGCATGCACTGATCACTTGGCTGATCATGCACTGATGACGTGGCTGATCATACTCTGATCAAGTTGATGATCATGCACTAATCACTTTGCTTATCATGCACTGATCAGGTGGCTATGATGCACTGATCACGTGGCTCATCATACACTGATTACGTGGCTGATCATGCTCTGATCACGTGACTGATCATGCACTGATCACGTTCCTGATCATGCACTGATCACGTGGCTGATCATGCACTGATCACAAAGCTGATCATACACTGATAACGTGACTCTGCATGCCCTGATCCCAAGGCTGATCATGCACTGATCACGTGTCTGATCTTACACTGATCACGTGACTGATCATGCACTGATCACGTTCTTGATAATGCACTGATCACGTGGCTGATCATGCACTGATCATGAAGCTGATCATACACTGATCACGTGACTCTGCATGCACTGATCACAAGGCTGATCATCCACTGATCACGTGGTTGATCATGCACTTATCTGGTGGCTATCATGCATTGATCACGTGTATGATCATACACTGATCACATGACTGATCATGCACTGATCACCTGGCTATCATGCACTGATCACGTAGCTGTTCATGCACTGTTTACGTTGCTATCATGCACTGATCACGTGACTGATCATGCACTGAAGACGTGGCTGATCATACAGTGACACGTGATTGATCATGCACTGATCATGTGGCTGATCATGCACTAATCACGTTGCTGATCATGTAGTTCTCAGGTGGATATCATGCACTGATCACACGACTGCGCATGCACTGAGTATTGGATGATCATACATTGATCACGTGACTGATCACACACTGATCACATGACTGATCACGCACTGATCACGTGACTGCACATGAATTGTTCAAGTAACTGTAGCCAATGATCATTTGGCTATCATGCACTGATCACGTGGCCGATCATGCACTGATCATGTGACTGAACATGAACTGATCATGTGACTGAGCATGCACTGATGACGTGGCTTATCATACAGTGATCACGTGATTTATCATTCACTGATCATGTGGCTGATCATGCACTAATCACGTTGCTGATCATGCACTGGTCAGGTGGCTATCATGCACTGATCACATGACTGCGCATGCACTGAGTATTGGATGATCATACATTGATCACGTGACTGATCACACACTGATCACATGACTGATCACGCACTGATCACGTGGCTATCATGCACAGATCACGTGACTGCACATTAGTTGATCACGTAACTGTAGCCAATGATCATTTGGCTATCATGCACTGATCACGTGGCTGATCCTGCACTGATTCTGTGACTGAGCATGCACTGATGACGTGGCTGATCATACAGTGATCACGTGATTGATCATGCACTGATCATGTGGCTGATCATGCACTAATCACGTTGCTGAACATGTAGTGGTCAGGTGGCTATCATGCACTGATCACGTGACTGACCATGCACTGATCAGGTGACTGATCATGCTCTGATCACGTGCCTGATCATGCACTGATGACGTGGCTGATCATACTCTTATCAAGTTGATGATCATGCACTAATCACTTTGCTTATCATGCACTGATCAGGTGGCTATGATGCACTGATTACGTGGCTGATCATACACTGATTACGTGGCTGATCATGCTCTGATCACGTGACTGATCAGGCACTGATCACGTTCCTGATAACGCACTGATCACGTGGCTGATCATGCACTGATCACGAAGCTGATCATACACTGATCACGTGACTCTGCATGCACTGATCACAAGGCTGATCATCCACTGATCACGTGGTTGATCATGCACTTATCTGGTGGCTATCATGCATTGATAACGTGGATGATCATACACTGATCACATGACTGATCATGCACTGATCACGTGGATGATCATACATTGAACATGTGACTGATCATGCACTGATCACGTGGATGATCATACATTGAACATGTGACTGATCATGCACTGATCACCTGGCTATCAGGCACTGATCACGTGACTGATCATGCACTGAAGACGTGACTAATCATGCACTGATCACGTCCTGACCATGCACTGATCTCGTTGCTGATCATGCAATTATCACGAAGCTGAGCATACACTGATCATGTGACTGTGCATGAACTGATCACGTGGCTTATAATACACTGATCACGTGGCTGTACATGCACTCATCACGTGCCTGATCATACACTGATCACATTACTGATAATGCACTGAACACGTGCCTAATCATGCACTGATCACGTGGCTGATCATGCACTGATCACGAAGCTGATCATACACTGATTACGTGACTGCATGCACTGATCATTTGGCTGATCTTGCACTGTTCATGTGGCTGATCGTGCACTGATCACGTGGTTGATCATACACTGATCACGTGGCTGATCATGAACTAATCACATTGCAGTTCATGCACTGATCTCGTGCCTGTTCATGCAATGATCAGGTGACTGATCATGCACTGACCACGTGTCTGATCATGTACTGATCACGAAGCTGATCATACAATGATCACGTGACTGTGCATGCACTGATCACTTGGCTGATCATGCACTGATGACGTGGCTGATCATGTACTGGTAACCTGGCTATCATGCACTGATCACATGGCTGATCATACAATGATCAGGTGGCTGATCATGCACTGATCATGTGGATGATCATGCACTGATCACGTGATTGATCATGCACTGATCATGGGGCTGATCAGGCACTGATAAAGTGGTTGATCATGCACTGATGACGTGGCTATCATGCACTGATCACGTGACTGCGCATGCACTGAATATTGGATGATCATACACTGATCAAGTGACTAATCACACACTGATCACGTGACTGAATACGCACTGATCACGTGGCTATCATGCACTGATCACGTGGCTGCGCATGAATTGATCACGTAACTGTAGGCCATGATCACTTGGCTATCATGCACTGATCACGTGGCTGGTCATGCACTGATCATGTGACTGAGCATGCACTGATGACGTGGCTGATCATACAGTGATCACGTGATTGATCATGCACTGATCATGTGGCTGATCATGCACTAATCACGTTGCTGATCATGTAGTGGTCAGGTGGCTATCATGCACTGATCACGTGACTGATCATGCACTGATCAGGTGACTGATCATGCACTGATCACGTGCCTGATCATGCACTGATGACGTGGCTGATCATACTCTGATCAAGTTGATGATCATGCACTAATCACTTTGCTTATCATGCACTGATCAGGTGGCTATGATGCACTGATTACGTGGCTGATCATACACTGATTACGTGGCTGATCATGCTCTGATCACGTGACTGATCATGCACTGATCACGAAGCTGATCATATAATGGTCACGTGATTGTGCATGCACTGATCACTTGGCTGATCATGCACTGATGACGTGGCTGATCATACTCTGATCAAGTTGATGATCATGCACTAATCACTTTGCTTATCATGCACTGATCAGGTGGCTATGATGCACTGATCACGTGGCTCATCATACACTGATTACGTGGCTGATCATGCTCTGATCACGTGACTGATCATGCACTGATCACGTTCCTGATCATGCACTGATCACGTGGCTGATCATGCACTGACCACGTGTCTGATCATGTACTGATCACGAAGCTGATCATACAATGATCACGTGACTGTGCATGCACTGATCACTTGGCTGATCATGCACTGATGACGTGGCTGATCATGTCCTGATAACCTGGCTATCATGTACTGATCACATGGCTGATCATACAATGATCAGGTGGCTGATCATGCACTGATCATGTGGATGATCATGCACTGATCACGTGACTGATCATGCACTGATCATGGGGATGATCATGCACTGATAAAGTGGTTGATCATGCACTGATGACGTGGCTATCATGCACTGATCACGTGACTGCGCATGCACTGAATATTGGATGATCATACACTGATCACGTGACTAATCACACACTGATCACGTGACTGAATACGCACTGATCACGTGGCTATCATGCACTGATCACGTGGCTGCACATGAATTGATCACGTAACTGTAGGCAATGATCACTTGGCTATCATGCACTGATCACGTGGCTGGTCATGCACTGATCCTGTGACTGAGCATGCACTGATGTCGTGGCTGATCAAACAGTGATCACGTGATTGATCATGCACTGATCATGTGGCTGATCATGCACTCATCACGTTGCTGATCATGCACTGATCAGGTGGCTATCATGCACTGATCACGTGACTGCGCATGCACTGATTATTGGATGATCATACATTGATCACGTGACTGATCACACACTGATCACATGAGTGATCACGCACTGATCACGTGCCTATCATGCACAGATCACGTGACTGCACATGAATTGATCACGTAACCGTAGCCAATGATCATTTGGCTATAATGCACTGATCACGTGGCTGATCATGCAGTGATCATGTGACTGAACATGCACTGATCATGTGACTGAGCATGCACTGATGACGTGGCTTATCATACAGTGATCACGTGATTGATCATGCACTGATCATGTGGCTGATCATGCAATAATCACGTTGCTGATCATGCACTGGTCAGGTGGCTATCATGCACTGATCACATGACTGCGCATGCACTGAGTATTGGATGATCATACATTGATCAGGTGACTGATCACACACTGATCACATGACTGATCACGCACTAATCACGTGGCTATCATGCACAGATCACGTGACTGCACATGAATTGATCACGTAACTGTAGCCAATGATCATTTGGCTATGATGCACTGATCATGTGGCTGATCATGCACTGATCCTGTGACTGAGCATGCACTGATGACGTGGCTGATCATACAGTGATCACGTGATTGATCATGCACTGATCATGTGGCTGATCATGCACTAATCACGTTGCTGATCATGTAGTGGTCTGGTGGCTATCATGCACTGATCACGTGACTGATCATGCACTGATCAGGTGACTGATCATGCACTGATCACGTGCCTGATCCTGCACTGATGACGTGGCTGATCATACTCTGATCAAGTTGATGATCATGCACTAATCACTTTGCTTATCATGCACTGATCAGGTGGCTATGATGCACTGATTACGTGGCTGATCATACACTGATTACGTGGCTGATCATGCTCTGATCACGTGACTGATCATGCACTGATCACGAAGCTGATCATATAATGGTCACGTGATTGTGCATGCACTGATCACTTGGCTGATCATGCACTGATGACGTGGCTGATCATACTCTGATCAAGTTGATGATCATGCACTAATCACTTTGCTTATCATGCACTGATCAGGTGGCTATGATGCACTGATCACGTGGCTCATCATACACTGATTACGTGGCTGATCATGCTCTGATCACGTGACTGATCATGCACTGATCACGTTCCTGATCATGCACTGATCACGTGGCTGATCATGCACTGATCACAAAGCTGATCATACACTGATCACGTGACTCTGCATGCCCTGATCACAAGGCTGATCATGCACTGATCACGTGTCTGATCATACACTGATCACGTGACTGATCATGCACTGATCACGTTCTTGATAATGCACTGATCACGTGGCTGATCATGCACTGATCATGAAGCTGATCATACACTGATCACGTGACTCTGCATGCACTGATCACAAGGCTGATCATCCACTGATCACGTGGTTGATCATGCACTTATCTGGTGGCTATCATGCATTGATCACGTGGATGATCATACACTGATCACATGACTGATCATGCACTGGTCACCTGGCTATCATGCACTGATCACGTAGCTGTTCATGCACTGATCACGTTGCTATCATGCACTGATCACGTGACTGATCATGCACTGAAGATGTGGCTGATCATACAGTGATCACGTGATTGATCATGCACTGATCATGTGGCTGATCATGAACTAATCACGTTGCTGATCATGTAGTTCTCAGGTGGCTATCATGCACTGATCACACGACTGCTTATGCACTGAGTATTGGATGATCATACATTGATCACGTGACTGATCACACACTGATCACATGACTGATCACGCACTGATCACGTGGCTATCATGCACAGATCACGTGACTGCACATGAATTGATCACGTAACTGTAGCCAATGATCATTTGGCTATCATGCACTGATCACGTGGCTGATCATGCACTGATCCTGTGACTGAGCATGCACTGATGACGTGGCTGATCATACAGTGATCACGTGATTGATCATGCACTGATCATGTGGCTGATCATGCACAAATCACGTTACTGATCATGTAGTGGTCAGGTGGCTATCATGCACTGATCACGTGACTGATCATGCACTGATCAGGTGACTGATCATGCACTGATCACGTGCCTGATCATGCACTGATGACGTGGCTGATCATACTCTGATCAAGTTGATGATCATGCACTAATCACTTTGCTTATCATGCACTGATCGGGTGGCTATGATGCACTGATTACGTGGCTGATCATACACTGATTATGTGGCTGATCATGCTCTGATCACGTGACTGATCATGCACTGATCACGTTCCTGATCATGCACTGATCACGTGGCTAATCATGCACTGATCACAAAGCTGATCATGCACTGATCACGTGACTCTGCATGCCCTGATCACAAGGCTGATCATGCACTGATCACGTGTCTGATCATACACTGATCACGTGACTGATCAGGCACTGATCACGTTCCTGATAACGCACTGATCACGTGGCTGATCATGCACTGATCACGAAGCTGATCATACACTGATCACGTGACTCTGCATGCACTGATCACAAGGCTGATCATCCACTGATCACGTGGTTGATCATGCACTTATCTGGTGGCTATCATGCATTGATCACGTGGATGATCATACACTGATCACATGACTGATCATGCACTGATCACGTGGCTATCATGCACTGATAACGTGGATGATCATACATTGAACATGTGACTGATCATGCACTGATCACCTGGCTATCATGCACTGATCACGTAGCTGATCCTGCACTGTTCACGTTGCTATCATGCACTGATCACGTGACTGATCATGCACTGAAGACGTGACTAATCATGCACTGATCACGTCCTGACCATGCACTGATCTCGTTGCTGATCATGCAATTATCACGAAGCTGAGCATACACTGATCACGTGACTGTGCATGAACTGATCACCTGGCTTATCATACACTGATCACGTGGCTGTACATGCACTCATCACGTGCCTGATCATACACTGATCACATTACTGATAATGCACTGAACACGTGCCTAATCATGCACTGATCACGTGGCTGATCATGCACTGATCACGAAGCTGATCATACACTGATTACGTAACTGCATGCACTGATCATTTGGCTGATCTTGCACTGTTCATGTGGCTGATCGTGCACTGATCACGTGGTTGATCATACACTGATCACGTGGCTGATCATGAACTAATCACATTGCAGTTCATGCACTGATCTCGTGCCTGTTCATGCAATGATCAGGTGACTGTGCATGCACTGATCACTTGGCTGATCATGCACTGATGACGTGGCTGATCATGTACTGGTAACCTGGCTATCATGCACTGATCACATGGCTGATCATACAATGATCAGGTGGCTGATCATGCACTGATCATGTGGATGATCATGCACTGATCACGTGACTGATCATGCACTGATCATGTGGCTGATCATGCACTGATAAAGTGGTTGATCATGCACTGATCACGTGACTGCGCATGCACTGAATATTGGATGATCATACACTGATCACGTGACTAATCACACACTGATCACGTGACTGAATACGCACTGATCACGTGGCTATCATGCACTGATCACGTGGCTGCACATGAATTGATCACGTAACTGTAGGCAATGATCACTTGGCTATCATGCACTGATCACGTGGCTGGTCATGCACTGATCATGTGACTGAGCATGCACTGATGACGTGGCTGATCAAACAGTGATCACGTGATTGATCATGAACTGATCATGTGGCTGATCATGCACTCATCACGTTGCTGATCATGCACTGATCATGTGACTGAACATGCACTGATCATGTGACTGAGCATGCACTGATGACGTGGCTGATAATACAGTGATCACGTGATTGATCATGAACTGATCATGTGGCTGATCATGCACTAATCACGTTGCTGATCATGCACTGGTCAGGTGGCTCTCATGCACTGATCACATGACTGCGCATGCACTGAGTATTGGATGATCATACATTGATCACGTGACTGATCACACACTGATCACATGACTGATCACGCACTGATCACGTGGCTATCATGCACAGATCACGTGACTGCACATGAATTGATGACGTAACTGTAGCCAATGATCATTTGGCTATCATGCACTGATCACGTGGCTGATCATGCACTGATCACGTGGCTGACCATGCACTGATGCTGTGACTGAGCATGCACTGATGACGTGGCTGATCAAACATGATCACGTGATTGATCATGAACTGAACATGTGGCTGATCATGCACTGATCAGGTGGCTATCATGCACTGATCACGTGACTGCACATGCAATGATTATTGGATGATCATACATTGATCACGTGACTGATCACACACTGATCACATGACTGATCACGTGGCTATCATGCACAGATCACGTGACTTCGCATGAATTGATCACGTAACTGTAGCCAATGATCATTTGGCTATCATGCACTGATCACGTGGCTGATCATGCACTGATCCTGTGACTGAGCATGCACTGATGACGTGGCTGATCATACAGTGATCACGTGATTGATCATGCACTGATCATGTGGCTGATCATGCACTAATCACGTTGCTGATCATGTAGTGGTTAGGTGGCTATCATGCACTGATCACGTGACTGATCATGCACTGATCAGGTGACTGATCATGCACTGATCACGTGCCTGATCATGCACTGATGACGTGGCTGATCATACTCTGATCAAGTTGATGATCATGCACTAATCACTTTGCTTAACATGCACTGATCAGGTGGCTATGATGCACTGATTATGTGGCTGATCATACATTGATTACGTGGCTGATCATGCTCTGATCACGTGACTGATCATGCACTGATCACGAAGCTGATCATACAATGATCACGTGATTGTGCATGCACTGATCACGTGGCTGATCATGCACTGATGATGTGGCTGATCATGTACTGATAACCTGGCTATCATGCATTGATCACCTGGCTGATCATACAATGATCTGGTGGCTGAACATGCACTGATCATGTGGATGATCATGCACTGATCACGTGACTGATCATGCACTGATGACGTGGCTATCATGCACTGATCACGTGACTGCGCATGCACTGATGACGTGGCTGATCATACAGTGATCACGTGATTGATCATGAACTGATCATGTGGCTGATCATGCACTAATCACGTTGCTGATCATGCACTGGTCAGGTGGCTATCATGCACTGATCACGTGACTGCGCATGCACTGAGTATTGGATGATCAAACATTGATCACGACACTGATCACACACTGATCACATGACTGATCACGCACTGATCACGTGGCTATCATGCACAGATCACGTGACTGCACATGAATTGATCACGTAACTGTATCCAATGATCATTTGGCTATCATGAACTGATCACGTGGCTGATCATGCACTGATCCTGTGACTGAGCATGCACTGATGACGTGGCTGATCATACAGTGATCACGTGATTGATCATGCACTGATCATGTGGCTGATCATGCACTAATCACGTTGCTGATCATGTAGTGGTCAGGTGGCTATCATGCACTGACCACGTGACTGATCATGCACTGATCAGGTGACTGATCATGCACTGATCACGTGCCTGATCATGCACTGATGACGTGGCTGATCATACTCTGATCAAGTTGATTATCATGCACTAATCACTTTGCTTATCATGCACTGATCGGGTGGCTATGATGCACTGATTACGTGGCTGATCATACACTGATTATGTGGCTGATCATGCTCTGATCACGTGACTGATCATGCACTGATCACGTTCCTGATCATGCACTGATCACGTGGCTGATCATGCACTGATCACAAAGCTGATCACACACTGATCACGTGACTCTGCATGCACTGATCACAAGGCTGATCATGCACTGATCACGTGTCTGATCATACACTGATCACGTGACTGATCAGGCACTGATCACGTTCCTGATAATGCACTGATCACGTGGCTGATCATGCACTGATCACGAAGCTGATCATACACTGATCACGTGACTCTGCATGCACTGATCACAAGGCTGATCATCCACTGATCACGTGGTTGATCATGCACTTATCTGGTGGCTATCATGCATTGATCACGTGGATGATCATACACTGATCACATGACTGATCATGCACTGATCACGTGGCTATCATGCACTGATCACGTAGCTGATCATGCACTGTTCACGTTGCTATCATGCACTGATCACGTGACTGATCATGCACTGAAGACGTGACTAATCATGCACTGATCACGTCCTGACCATGCACTGATCTCGTTGCTGATCATGCAATTATCACGAAGCTGAGCATACACTGATCACGTGACTGTGCATGAACTGATCACGTGGCTTATCATACACTGATCACGTGGCTGTACATGCACTCATCACGTGCCTGATCATACACTGATCACATTACTGATAATGCACTGAACACGTGCCTAATCATGCACTGATCACGTGGCTGATCATGCACTGATCACGAAGCTGATCATACACTGATTACGTGACTGCATGCACTGATCATTTGGCTGATCTTGCACTGTTCATGTGGCTGATCATGCACTGATCACATGGTTGATCATACACTGATCACGTGGCTGATCATGAACTAATCACATTGCAGTTCATGCACTGATCTCGTGCCTGTTCATGCAATGATCAGGTGACTGATCATGCACTGACCACGTGTCTGATCATGTACTGATCAGGAAGCTGATCATACAATGATCACGTGACTGTGCATGCACTGATCACTTGGCTGATCATTCACTGAAGACGTGGCTGATCATGTACTGGTAACCTGGCTATCATGCACTGATCACATGGCTGATAATACAATGATCAGGTGGCTGATCATGCACTGATCATGTGGATGATCATGCACTGATCACGTGACTGATCAGGCACTGATCATGGGGCTGATCATGCACTGATAAAGTGGTTGATCATGCACTGATGACGTGGCTATCATGCACTGATCACGTGACTGCGCATTCACTGAATATTGGATGATCATACACTGATCACGTGACTAATCACACACTGATCACGTGACTGAATACGCACTGATCACGTGGCTATCATGCACTGATCACGTGGCTGCGCATGAATTGATCACGTAACTGTAGGCAATGATCACTTGGCTATCATGCACTGATCACGTGGCTGGTCATGCACTGATCATGTGACTGAGCATGCACTGATGACGTGGCTGATCAAACAGTGATCACGTGATTGATCATGAACTGATCATTTGGCTGATCATGCACTCATCACGTTGCTGATCATGCACTGATCAGGTGGCTATCATGCACTGATCACGTGACTGCGCATGCACTGATTATTGGATGATCATACATTGATCACGTGACTGATCACACACTGATCACATGACTGATCACGCACTGATCACGTGGCTATCATGCACAGATCACGTGCCTGCACATGAATTGATCACGTAACTGTAGCCAATGATCATTTGGCTATCATGCACTGATCACGTGGCTGATCATGCACTGATGCTGTGACTGAGCATGCACTGATGACGTGGCTGATCATACAGTGATCACGTGATTGATCATGCACTGATCATGTGGCTGATCATGCACTAATCACGTTGCTGATCATGTACTGTTTAGGTGGCTATCATGCACTGATCATGTGACTGATCATGCACTGATCAGGTGACTGATCATGCACTGAACACGTGCCTGATCATGCACTGATGACGTGGCTGATCATACTCTGATCAAGTTGATGATCATGCACTAATCACTTTGCTTAACATGCACTGATCAGGTGGCTATGATGCACTGATTACGTGGCTGATCATACACTGATTACGTGGCTGATCATGCTCTGATCACGTGACTAATCATGCACTGATCACGAAGCTGATCATACAATGATCACGTGATTGTGCATGCACTGATCACGTGGCTGATCATGCACTGATGATGTGGCTGATCATGTACTGATAACCTGGCTATCATGCACTGATCACATGGCTGATCATACAATGATCTGGTGGCTGAACATGCACTGATCATGTGGATGATCATGCACTGATAACGTGACTGATCATGCACTGATGACGTGGCTATCATGCACTGATCACGTGACTGCGCATGCACTGATGACGTGGCTGATCATACAGTGATCACGTGATTGATCATGCACTGATCATGTGGCTGATCATGCACTAATCACGTTGCTGATCATGTAGTGGTCAGGTGGCTATCATGCACTGATCACGTGACTGATCATGCACTGATCAGGTGACTGATCATGCACTGATCACGTGCCTGATCATGCACTGATGACGTGGCTGATCATACTCTGATCAAGTTGATGATCATGCACTAATCACTTTGCTTATCATGCACTGATCAGGTGGCTATGATGCACTGATTACGTGGCTGATCATACACTGATTACCTGGCTGATCATGCTCTGATCACGTGACTGATCATGCACTGATCACGAAGCTGATCATACAATTATCACGTGATTGTGCATGCACTGATCATTTGGCTGATCATGCACTGATGACGTGGCTGATCATGTACTGATAACCTGGCTATCAGGCACTGATCACATGGCTGATCATACAAGGATCAGGTGGCTGATCATGCACTGATCACGTGACTGATCATGCACTGATGATGTGGCTATCATGCACTGATCACGTGACTGCGCATGCACTGATGACGTGGCTGATCATACAGTGATCACGTGATTGACCATGAACTGATCATGTGGCTGATCATGCACTAATCACGTTGCTGATCATGCACTGATCAGGTGGCTATCATGCACTGATCACGTGACTGCCCATGCACTGAGTATTGGATGATCAAACATTGATCACGTGACTGATCACACACTGATCACATGACTGATCACGCACTGATCACGTGGCTATCATGCACAGATCACGTGACTGCACATGAATTGATCACGTAACTGTAGCCAATGATCATTTGGCTATCATGCACTGATCACGTGGCTGATCATGCACTGATCCTGTGACTGAGCATGCACTGATGACGTGGCTGATCATACAGAGATCACGTGATTGATCATGCACTGATCATGTGGCTGATCATGCACTAATCACGTTGCTGACCATGTAGGGGTCAGGTGGCTATCATGCACTGACCACGTGACTGATCATGCTCTGATCATGTGACTGATCATGTACTGATCACGTTCCTGATCATGCACTGATCACGTGGCTGATCATGAACTGATCACAAAGCTGATCATACACTGATCACGTGACTCTGCATGCCCTGATCACAAGGCTGATCATGCACTGATCACGTGTCTGATCATCCACTGATCAAGTGGTTGATCAGGCACTTATCTGGTGGCTATCATGCACTGATCACGTGGCTATCATGCACTGATCACGTGACTGATCATGCACTGAAGACGTGACTAATCATGCACTGATCACGTCCTGACCATGCACTGATCTCGTTGCTGATCATGCAATTATCACGAAGCTGAGCATACACTGATCACGTGACTGTGCATGAACTGATCACGTGGCTTATCATACACTGATCACGTGGCTGTACATGCACTCATCACGTGCCTGATCATACACTGATCACATTACTGATAATGCACTGAACACGTGCCTAATCATGCACTGATCACGTGGCTGATCATGCACTGATCACGAAGCTGATCATACACTGATTACGTGACTGCATGCACTGATCATTTGGCTGATCTTGCACTGTTCATGTGGCTGATCGTGCACTGATCACGTGGTTGATCATACACTGATCACGTGGCTGATCATGAACTAATCACATTGCAGTTCATGCACTGATCTCGTGCCTGTTCATGCAATGATCAGGTGACTGATCATGCACTGACCACGTGTCTGATCATGTACTGATCACGAAGCTGATCATACAATGATCACGTGACTGTGCATGCACTGATCACTTGGCTGATCATGCACTGATGACGTGGCTGATCATGTACTGGTAACCTGGCTATCATGCACTGATCACATGGCTGATCATACAATGATCAGGTGGCTGATCATGCACTGATCATGTGGATGATCATGCACTGATCACGTGACTGATCATGCACTGATCATGTGGCTGATCATGCACTGATAAAGTGGTTGATCATGCACTGAGGACATGGCTATCATGCACTGATCACGTGGCTGCGCATGCACTGAATATTGGATGATCATACACTGATCACGTGACTAATCACACACTGATCACGTGACTGAATACGCACTGATCACGTGGCTATCATGCACCGATCACGTGGCTGCGCATGAATTGATCACGTAACTGTAGGCAATGATCACTTGGCTATCATGCACTGATCACGTGGGTGGTCATGCACTGATCATGTGACTGAGCATGCACTGATGACGTGGCTGATCAAACAGTGATCACGTGATTGATCATGACCTGATCATGTGGCTGATCATGCACTCATCACGTTGCTGATCATGCACTGGTCAGGTGGCTATCATGCACTGATCACATGACTGCGCATGCACTGAGTATTGGATGATCATACATTGATCACGTGACTGATCACACATTGATCACATGACTGATCACGCACTGATCACGTGGCTATCATGCACAGATCACGTTATTGCACATGAATTGATCACGTAACTGTAGCCAATGATCATTTGGCTACCATGCACTGATCACGTGGCTGATCATGCACTGATCATGTGACTGAACATGCACTGATCATGTGACTGAGCATGCACTGATGATGTGGCTGATAATACAGTGATCACGTGATTAATCATGAACTGGTCATGTGGCTGATCATGCACTCATCACGTTGCTGATCATGCACTGGTCAGGTGGCTCTCATGCACTGATCACATGACTGCGCATGCACTGAGTATTGGATGATCATACATTGATCACGTGACTGATCACACACTGATCACATGACTGATCACGCACTGATCACGTGGCTATCATGCACAGATCAGGTGACTGCACATGAATTGATCACGTAACTGTAGCCAATGATCATTTGGCTATCATGCACTGATCACGTGGCTGATCATGCACTGATCACGTGGCTGACCATGCACTGATGCTGTGACTGAGCATGCACTGATGACGTGGCTGATCAAACATGATCACGTGATTGATCATGAACTGAACATGTGGCTGATCATGCACTGATCAGGTGGCTATCATGCACTGATCACGTGACTGCACATGCAATGATTATTGGATGATCATACATTGATCACGTGACTGATCACACACTGATCACATGACTGATCACGTGGCTATCATGCACAGATCACGTGACTTCGCATGAATTGATCACGTAACTGTAGCCAATGATCATTTGGCTATCATGCACTGATCACGTGGCTGATCATGCACTGATCCTGTGACTGAGCATGCACTGATGACGTGGCTGATCATACAGTGATCACGTGATTGATCATGCACTGATCATGTGGCTGATCATGCACTAATCACGTTGCTGATCATGTAGTGGTTAGGTGGCTATCATGCACTGATCACGTGACTGATCATGCACTGATCAGGTGACTGATCATGCACTGATCACGTGCCTGATCATGCACTGATGACGTGGCTGATCATACTCTGATCAAGTTGATGATCATGCACTAATCACTTTGCTTAACATGCACTGATCAGGTGGCTATGATGCACTGATTATGTGGCTGATCATACATTGATTACGTGGCTGATCATGCTCTGATCACGTGACTGATCATGCACTGATCACGAAGCTGATCATACAATGATCACGTGATTGTGCATGCACTGATCACGTGGCTGATCATGCACTGATGATGTGGCTGATCATGTACTGATAACCTGGCTATCATGCATTGATCACCTGGCTGATCATACAATGATCTGGTGGCTGAACATGCACTGATCATGTGGATGATCATGCACTGATCACGTGACTGATCATGCACTGATGACGTGGCTATCATGCACTGATCACGTGACTGCGCATGCACTGATGACGTGGCTGATCATACAGTGATCACGTGATTGATCATGAACTGATCATGTGGCTGATCATGCACTAATCACGTTGCTGATCATGCACTGGTCAGGTGGCTATCATGCACTAATCACGTGACTGCGCATGCACTGAGTATTGGATGATCAAACATTGATCACGACACTGATCACACACTGATCACATGACTGATCACGCACTGATCACGTGGCTATCATGCACAGATCACGTGACTGCACATGAATTGATCACGTAACTGTATCCAATGATCATTTGGCTATCATGAACTGATCACGTGGCTGATCATGCACTGATCCTGTGACTGAGCATGCACTGATGACGTGGCTGATCATACAGTGATCACGTGATTGATCATGCACTGATCATGTGGCTGATCATGCACTAATCACGTTGCTGATCATGTAGTGGTCAGGTGGCTATCATGCACTGACCACGTGACTGATCATGCACTGATCAGGTGACTGATCATGCACTGATCACGTGCCTGATCATGCACTGATGACGTGGCTGATCATACTCTGATCAAGTTGATTATCATGCACTAATCACTTTGCTTATCATGCACTGATCGGGTGGCTATGATGCACTGATTACGTGGCTGATCATACACTGATTATGTGGCTGATCATGCTCTGATCACGTGACTGATCATGCACTGATCACGTTCCTGATCATGCACTGATCACGTGGCTGATCATGCACTGATCACAAAGCTGATCACACACTGATCACGTGACTCTGCATGCACTGATCACAAGGCTGATCATGCACTGATCACGTGTCTGATCATACACTGATCACGTGACTGATCAGGCACTGATCACGTTCCTGATAATGCACTGATCACGTGGCTGATCATGCACTGATCACGAAGCTGATCATACACTGATCACGTGACTCTGCATGCACTGATCACAAGGCTGATCATCCACTGATCACGTGGTTGATCATGCACTTATCTGGTGGCTATCATGCATTGATCACGTGGATGATCATACACTGATCACATGACTGATCATGCACTGATCACGTGGCTATCATGCACTGATCACGTAGCTGATCATGCACTGTTCACGTTGCTATCATGCACTGATCACGTGACTGATCATGCACTGAAGACGTGACTAATCATGCACTGATCACGTCCTGACCATGCACTGATCTCGTTGCTGATCATGCAATTATCACGAAGCTGAGCATACACTGATCACGTGACTGTGCATGAACTGATCACGTGGCTTATCATACACTGATCACGTGGCTGTACATGCACTCATCACGTGCCTGATCATACACTGATCACATTACTGATAATGCACTGAACACGTGCCTAATCATGCACTGATCACGTGGCTGATCATGCACTGATCACGAAGCTGATCATACACTGATTACGTGACTGCATGCACTGATCATTTGGCTGATCTTGCACTGTTCATGTGGCTGATCATGCACTGATCACATGGTTGATCATACACTGATCACGTGGCTGATCATGAACTAATCACATTGCAGTTCATGCACTGATCTCGTGCCTGTTCATGCAATGATCAGGTGACTGATCATGCACTGACCACGTGTCTGATCATGTACTGATCAGGAAGCTGATCATACAATGATCACGTGACTGTGCATGCACTGATCACTTGGCTGATCATTCACTGAAGACGTGGCTGATCATGTACTGGTAACCTGGCTATCATGCACTGATCACATGGCTGATAATACAATGATCAGGTGGCTGATCATGCACTGATCATGTGGATGATCATGCACTGATCACGTGACTGATCAGGCACTGATCATGGGGCTGATCATGCACTGATAAAGTGGTTGATCATGCACTGATGACGTGGCTATCATGCACTGATCACGTGACTGCGCATTCACTGAATATTGGATGATCATACACTGATCACGTGACTAATCACACACTGATCACGTGACTGAATACGCACTGATCACGTGGCTATCATGCACTGATCACGTGGCTGCGCATGAATTGATCACGTAACTGTAGGCAATGATCACTTGGCTATCATGCACTGATCACGTGGCTGGTCATGCACTGATCATGTGACTGAGCATGCACTGATGACGTGGCTGATCAAACAGTGATCACGTGATTGATCATGAACTGATCATTTGGCTGATCATGCACTCATCACGTTGCTGATCATGCACTGATCAGGTGGCTATCATGCACTGATCACGTGACTGCGCATGCACTGATTATTGGATGATCATACATTGATCACGTGACTGATCACACACTGATCACATGACTGATCACGCACTGATCACGTGGCTATCATGCACAGATCACGTGCCTGCACATGAATTGATCACGTAACTGTAGCCAATGATCATTTGGCTATCATGCACTGATCACGTGGCTGATCATGCACTGATGCTGTGACTGAGCATGCACTGATGACGTGGCTGATCATACAGTGATCACGTGATTGATCATGCACTGATCATGTGGCTGATCATGCACTAATCACGTTGCTGATCATGTACTGTTTAGGTGGCTATCATGCACTGATCATGTGACTGATCATGCACTGATCAGGTGACTGATCATGCACTGAACACGTGCCTGATCATGCACTGATGACGTGGCTGATCATACTCTGATCAAGTTGATGATCATGCACTAATCACTTTGCTTAACATGCACTGATCAGGTGGCTATGATGCACTGATTACGTGGCTGATCATACACTGATTACGTGGCTGATCATGCTCTGATCACGTGACTAATCATGCACTGATCACGAAGCTGATCATACAATGATCACGTGATTGTGCATGCACTGATCACGTGGCTGATCATGCACTGATGATGTGGCTGATCATGTACTGATAACCTGGCTATCATGCACTGATCACATGGCTGATCATACAATGATCTGGTGGCTGAACATGCACTGATCATGTGGATGATCATGCACTGATAACGTGACTGATCATGCACTGATGACGTGGCTATCATGCACTGATCACGTGACTGCGCATGCACTGATGACGTGGCTGATCATACAGTGATCACGTGATTGATCATGCACTGATCATGTGGCTGATCATGCACTAATCACGTTGCTGATCATGTAGTGGTCAGGTGGCTATCATGCACTGATCACGTGACTGATCATGCACTGATCAGGTGACTGATCATGCACTGATCACGTGCCTGATCATGCACTGATGACGTGGCTGATCATACTCTGATCAAGTTGATGATCATGCACTAATCACTTTGCTTATCATGCACTGATCAGGTGGCTATGATGCACTGATTACGTGGCTGATCATACACTGATTACCTGGCTGATCATGCTCTGATCACGTGACTGATCATGCACTGATCACGAAGCTGATCATACAATTTATCACGTGATTGTGCATGCACTGATCATTTGGCTGATCATGCACTGATGACGTGGGCTGATCATGTACTGATAACCTGGCTATCAGGCACTGATCACATGGCTGATCATACAACGATCAGGTGGCTGATCATGCACTGATCACGTGACTGATCATGCACTGATGATTGGCTATCATGCACTGATCACGTGACTGCGCATGCACTGATGACGTGGCTGATCATACAGTGATCACGTGATTGACCATGAACTGATCATGTGGCTGATCATGCACTAATCACGTTGCTGATCATGCACTGATCAGGTGGCTATCATGCACTGATCACGTGACTGCCCATGCACTGAGTATTGGATGATCAAACATTGATCACGTGACTGATCACACACTGATCACATGACTGATCACGCACTGATCACGTGGCTATCATGCACAGATCACGTGACTGCACATGAATTGATCACGTAACTGTAGCCAATGATCATTTGGCTATCATGCACTGATCACGTGGCTGATCATGCACTGATCCTGTGACTGAGCATGCACTGATGACGTGGCTGATCATACAGAGATCACGTGATTGATCATGCACTGATCATGTGGCTGATCATGCACTAATCACGTTGCTGACCATGTAGGGGTCAGGTGGCTATCATGCACTGACCACGTGACTGATCATGCTCTGATCACGTGACTGATCATGTACTGATCACGTTCCTGATCATGCACTGATCACGTGGCTGATCATGAACTGATCACAAAGCTGATCATACACTGATCACGTGACTCTGCATGCCCTGATCACAAGGCTGATCATGCACTGATCACGTGTCTGATCATCCACTGATCAAGTGGTTGATCAGGCACTTATCTGGTGGCTATCATGCACTGATCACGTGGCTATCATGCACTGATCACGTGACTGATCATGCACTGAAGACGTGACTAATCATGCACTGATCACGTCCTGACCATGCACTGATCTCGTTGCTGATCATGCAATTATCACGAAGCTGAGCATACACTGATCACGTGACTGTGCATGAACTGATCACGTGGCTTATCATACACTGATCACGTGGCTGTACATGCACTCATCACGTGCCTGATTCATACACTGATCACATTACTGATAATGCACTGAACACGTGCCTAATCATCACTGATCACGTGGCTGATCATGCACTGATCACGAAGCTGATCATACACTGATTACGTGACTGCATGCACTGATCATTTGGCTGATCTTGCACTGTTCATGTGGCTGATCGTGCACTGATCACGTGGTTGATCATACACTGATCACGTGGCTGATCATGAACTAATCACATTGCAGTTCATGCACTGATCTCGTGCCTGTTCATGCAATGATCAGGTGACTGATCATGCACTGACCACGTGTCTGATCATTGTACTGATCACGAAGCTGATCATACAATGATCACGTGACTGTGCATGCACTGATCACTTGGCTGATCATGCACTGATGACGTGGCTGATCATGTACTGGTAACGTGGCTATCATGCACTGATCACATGGCTGATCATACAATGATCAGGTGGCTGATCATGCACTGATCATGTGGATGATCATGCACTGATCACGTGACTGATCATGGCACTGATCAGTGGCTGATCATGCACTGATTAAAGTGGTTGATCATGCACTGAGGACATGGCTATCATGCACTGATCACGTGGCTGCGCATGCACTGAATATTGGATGATCATACACTGATCACGTGACTAATCACACACTGATCACGTGACTGAATACGCACTGATCACGTGGCTATCATGCACCGATCACGTGGCTGCGCATGAATTGATCACGTAACTGTAGCCAATGATTGCCTTCATGCACTGATCACGTGGCTGATCATGCACTGATCATGTGGGTGAACATGCACTGATCATGTGACTGAGCATGCACTGATGACGTGGCTGATCATACAGTGATCACGTGATTGATCATGACCTGATCATGTGGCTGATCATGCACTCATCACGTTGCTGATCATGCACTGGTCAGGTGGCTATCATTGCACTGATCACATGACTGCGCATGCACTGAGTATTGGATGATCATACATTGATCACGTGACTGATCACACATTGATCACATGACTGATCACACACTGATCACGTGGCTATCATGCACAGATCACGTGACTGCACATGGAATTGATCACGTAACTGTAGCCAATGATCATTTGGCTATCCATGCACTGATCACGTGGCTGATCATGCACTGATCATGTGACTGAACATGCACTGATCATGTGACTGAGCATTGCACTGATGACGTGGCTGATAATACAGTGATCACGTGGTTGATCATGAACTGATCATGTGGCTGATCATGCACTCATCACGTTGCTGATCATGCACTGGTCAGGTGGCTCTCATGCACTGATCACATGACTGCGCATGCACTGAGTATTTGGATGATCATACATTGATCACGTGGACTGATCACAACACTGATCCACATGACTTTATCACGTGGCTATCATGCACAGATCACGTGACTGCGCATGAATTGATCACGTAACTGTAGCCAATTGATCATTTAGCTATTCATGCACTGATCACGTGGGCCTGATCATGCACTGATTCATGGTGACTGGAACATGCACTTATCTTTGTGACTGAGCATGCACTGATGACGTGGCTGATAATACAGTGATCACGTGATTGATCATGAACTGATCATGTGGCTGATCATGCACTAATCACGGTTGCTGATACTGCACTGGTCAGGTGGCTATCATGCACAGATCACGTGACTGCACATGAATCTGATCACGTAACTGTAGCCAATGATCATTTTGGCTTATCATGCACTGATCACGTGGGCTGTGCATGCACTGATCCTGTGCTGATCATGCACTGAAGACGTGGCTGATCATACAGTGATCACGTGATTGATCATGCACTGATCATGTGGCTGATCATGCACTAATCACGTTGCTGATCATGTAGTGGTTAGGTGGCTATCATGCACTGATCACGTGACTGATCATGCACTGATCAGGTGACTGATCATTCACTGATCACGTGCCTGATCATGCACTGATGACGTGGCTGATCATACTCTGATCAAGTTGATGATCATGCACTAATCTCTTTGCTTAACATGCACTGATCATGTGGCTATGATGCACTGATTATGTGGCTGATCATACATTGATTACGTGGCTGATCATGCTCTGATCACGTGACTGATCATGCACTGATCACGAAGCTGATCATACAATGATCACGTGATTGTGCATGCACTGATCACGTGGCTGATCATGCACTGATGATGTGGCTGATCATGTACTGATAACCTGGCTATCATGCATTGATCACCTGGCTGATCATACAATGATCTGGTGGCTGAACATGCACTGATCATGTGGATGATCATGCACTGATCACGTGACTGATCATGCACTGATGACGTGGCTATCATGCACTGATCACGTGACTGCGCATGCACTGATGACGTGGCTGATCATACAGTGATCACGTGATTGATCATGAACTGATCATGTGGCTGATCATGCACACATCACGTTGCTGATCATGCACTGGTCAGGTGGCTATCATGCACTGATCACGTGACTGCGCATGCACTGAGTATTGGATGATCAAACATTGATCACGACACTGATCACACACTGATCACATGACTGATCACGCACTGATCACGTGGCTATCATGCACAGATCACGTGACTGCACATGAATTCATCACGTAACTGTAGCCAATGATCATTTGGCTATCATGCACTGATCACGTGGCTGATCATGCACTGATCCTGTGACTGAGCATGCACTGATGACGTGGCTGATCATACAGTGATCACGTGATTGATCATGCACTGATCATGTGGCTGATCATGCACTAATCACGTTGCTGATCATGTAGTGGTCAGGTGGCTATCATGCACTGACCACGTGACTGATCATGCACTGATCAGGTGACTGATCATGCACTGATCACGTGCCTGATCATGCACTGATGACGTGGCTGATCATACTCTGATCAAGTTGATTATCATGCACTAATCACTTTGCTTATCATGCACTGATCGGGTGGCTATGATGCACTGATTACGTGGCTGATCATACACTGATTACGTGGCTGATCATGCTCTGATCACGTGACTGATCATGCACTGATCACGTTCCTGATCATGCACTGATCACGTGGCTGATCATGCACTGATCACAAAGCTGATCACACACTGATCACGTGACTCTGCATGCACTGATCACAAGGCTGATCATGCACTGATCACGTGTCTGATCATACACTGATCACGTGACTGATCATGCACTGATCACGTTCCTGATAATGCACTGATCACGTGGCTGATCATGCACTGATCACGAAGCTGACATTACACTGATCACGTGACTCTGCATGCACTGATCACAAGGCTGATCATCCACTGATCACGTGGTTGATCATGCACTTATCTGGTGGCTATCATGCATTGATCACCTGGATGACCATACAATGATCACATGACTGATCATGCACTGATCACGTGGCTATCATGCACTGATCACGTAGCTGATCATGCACTGTTCACGTTGCTATCATGCACTGATCACGTGACTGATCATGCACTGAAGACGTGACTAATCATGCACTGATCACGTCCTGACCATGCACTGATCTCGTTGCTGATCATGCAATTATCACGAAGCTGAGCATACACTGATCACGTGACTGTGCATGAACTGATCACGTGGCTTATCATACACTGATCACGTGGCTGTACATGCACTCATCACGTGCCTGATCATACACTGATCACATTACTGATAATGCACTGAACACGTGCCTAATCATGCACTGATCACGTGGCTGATCATGCACTGATCACGAAGCTGATCATACACTGATTACGTGACTGCATGCACTGATCATTTGGCTGATCTTGCACTGTTCATGTGGCTGATCATGCACTGATCACATGGTTGATCATACACTGATCACGTGGCTGATCATGAACTAATCACATTGCAGTTCATGCACTGATCTCGTGCCTGTTCATGCAATGATCAGGTGACTGATCATGCACTGACCACGTGTCTGATCATGTACTGATCAGGAAGCTGATCATACAATGATCACATGACTGTGCATGCACTGATCACTTGGCTGATCATGCACTGAAGACGTGGCTGATCATGTACTGGTAACCTGGCTATCATGCACTGATCACATGGCTGATAATACAATGATCAGTTGGCTGATCATGCACTGATCATGTGGATGATCATGCACTGATCACGTGACTGATCAGGCACTGATCATGGGGCTGATCATGCACTGATAAAGTGGTTGATCATGCACTGATGACGTGGCTATCATGCACTGATCACCTGACTGCGCATGCACTGAATATTGGATGATCATACACTGATCACGTGACTAATCACACACTGATCACGTGACTGAATACGCACTGATCACGTGGCTATCATGCACTGATCACGTGGCTGCGCATGAATTGATCACGTAACTGTAGGCAATGATCACTTGGCTATCATGCACTGGTCACGTGGCTGGTCCTGCACTGATCATGTGACTGAGCATGCACTGATGACGTGGCTGATCAAACAGTGATCACGTGATTGATCATGAACTGATCATTTGGCTGATCATGCACTCATCACGTTGCTGATCATGCACTGATCAGGTGGCTATCATGCACTGATCACGTGACTGCGCATGCAATGATTATTGGATGATCATACATTGATCACGTGACTGATCACACACTGATCACATGACTGATCACGCACTGATCACGTGGCTATCATGCACAGATCACGTGACTGCACATGAATTGATCACGTAACTGTAGCCAATGATTATTTGGCTATCATGCACTGATCACGTGGCTGATCATGCACTGATGCTGTGACTGAGCATGCACTGATGACGTGGCTGATCATACAGTGATCACGTGATTGATCATGCACTGATCATGTGGCTGATCATGCACTAATCACGTTGCTGATCATGTAGTGGTTAGGTGGCTATCATGCACTGATCATGTGACTGATCATGCACTGATCAGGTGACTGATCATGCACTGAACACGTGCCTGATCATGCACTGATGACGTGGCTGATCATACTCTGATCAAGTTGATGATCATGCACTAATCACTTTGCTTAACATGCACTGATCAGGTGGCTATGATGCACTGATTACGTGGCTGATCATACACTGATTACGTGGCTGATCATGCTCTGATCACGTGACTGATCATGCACTGATCACGAAGCTGATCATACAATGATCACGTGATTGTGCATGCACTGATCACGTGGCTGATCATGCACTGATGATGTGGCTGATCATGTACTGATAACCTGGCTATCATGCACTGATCACATGGCTGATCATACAATGATCTGGTGGCTGAACATGCACTGATCATGTGGATGATCATGCACTGATAACGTGACTGATCATGCACTGATGACGTGGCTATCATGCACTGATCACGTGACTGCGCATGCACTGATGACGTGGCTGATCATACAGTGATCACGTGATTGATCATGCACTGATCATGTGGCTGATCATGCACTAATCACGTTGCTGATCATGTAGTGGTCAGGTGGCTATCATGCACTGACCACGTGACTGATCATGCACTGATCAGGTGACTGATCATGCACTGATCACGTGCCTGATCATGCACTGATGACGTGGCTGATCATACTCTGATCAAGTTGATGATCATGCACTAATCACTTTGCTTATCATGCACTGATCAGGTGGCTATGATGCACTGATTACGTGGCTGATCATACACTGATTACCTGGCTGATCATGCTCTGATCACGTGACTGATCATGCACTGATCACGTAGCTGATCATACAATGATCACGTGATTGTGCATGCACTGATCATTTGGCTGATCATGCACTGATGACGTGGCTGATCTTGTACTGATAACCTGGCTATCAGGCACTGATCACATGGCTGATCATACAACGATCAGGTGGCTGATCATGCACTGATCACGTGACTGATCATGCACTGATGATGTGGCTATCATGCACTGATCACGTGACTGCGCATGCACTGATGACGTGGCTGATCATACAGTGATCACGTGATTGACCATGAACTGATCATGTGGCTGATCATGCACTAATCACGTTGCTGATCATGCACTGGTCAGGTGGCTATCATGCACTGATCACGTGACTGCGCATGCACTGAGTATTGGATGATCAAACATTGATCACGTGACTGATCACATGACTGATCACGCACTGATCACGTGGCTATCATGCACAGATCACGTGACTGCACATGAATTGATCACGTAACTGTAGCCAATGATCATTTGGCTATCATGCACTGATCACGTGGCTGATCATGCACTGATCCTGTGACTGAGCATGCACTGATAACGTGGCTGATCATACAGTGATCACGTGATTGATCATGCACTGATCATGTGGCTGATCATGCACTAATCACGTTGCTGATCATGTAGGGGTCAGGTGGCTATCATGCACTGACCACGTGACTGATCATGCACTGATCAGGTGACTGACCATGCACTGATCACGTACCTGATCATGCACTGATGACGTGGCTGATTGTACTCTGATCAAGTTGATGATCATGCACTAATCACTTTGCTTATCATGCACTGATCTGGTGGCTATGATGCACTGATTACGTGGCTGATCATACACTGATTACGTGGCTGATCATGCTCTGATCACGTGACTGATCATGCACTGATCACGTTCCTGATCATGCACTGATCACGTGGCTGATCATGCACTGATCACAAAGCTGATCATACACTGATCATGTGACTCTGCATGCCCTGATCACAAGGCTGATCATGCACTGATCACGTGTCTGATCATCCACTGATCACGTGGTTGATCATGCACTTATCTGGTGGCTATCATGCATTGATCACGTGGATGATCATACACTGATCACATGACTGATCATGCACTGATCACGTGGCTATCATGCACTGATCACGTGACTGATCATGCACTGAAGACGTGACTAATCGTGCACTGATCACGTCCTGACCATGCACTGATCTTGTTGCTGATCATGCAATTATCACGAAGCTGAGCATACACTGATCACGTGACTGTGCATGAACTGATCACGTGGCTTATCATACACTGATCACGTGGCTGTACATGCACTCATCACGTGCCTGATCATACACTGATCACATTACTGATAATGCACTGAACACGTGCCTAATCATGCACTGATCACGTGGCTGATCATGCACTGATCACGAAGCTGATCATACACTGATTACGTGACTGCATGCACTGATCATTTGGCTGATCTTGCACTGTTCATGTGGCTGATCGTGCACTGATCACGTGGTTGATCATACACTGATCACGTGGCTGATCATGAACTAATCACATTGCAGTTCATGCACTGATCTCGTGCCTGTTCATGCAATGATCAGGTGACTGATCATGCACTGACCACGTGTCTGATCATGTACTGATCACGAAGCTGATCATACAATGATCACGTGACTGTGCATGCACTGATCACTTGGCTGATCATGCACTGATGACGTGGCTGATCATGTACTGGTAACCTGGCTATCATGCACTGATCACATGGCTGATCATACAATGATCAGGTGGCTGATCATGCACTGATCATGTGGATGATCATGCACTGATCACGTGACTGATCATGCACTGATCATGTGGCTGATCATGCACTGATAAAGTGGTTGATCATGCACTGATGACGTGGCTATCATGCACTGATCACGTGACTGCGCATGCACTGAATATTGGATGATCATACACTGATCACGTGACTAATCACACACTGATCACGTGACTGAATACGCACTGATCACGTGGCTATCATGCACTGATCACGTGGCTGCGCATGAATTGATCACGTAACTGTAGGCAATGATCACTTGGCTATCATGCACTGATCACGTGGCTGGTCATGCACTGATCATGTGACTGAGCATGCACTGATGACGTGGCTGATCAAACAGTGATCACGTGATTGATCATGAACTGATCATTTGGCTGATCATGCACTCATCACGTTGCTGATCATGCACTGATCAGGTGGCTATCATGCACTGATCACGTGACTGTGCATGCAATGATTATTGGATGATCATACATTGATCACGTGACTGATCACACACTGATCACATGACTGATCACGCACTGATCACGTGGCTATCATGCACAGATCACGTGACTGCACATGAATTGATCACGTAACTGTAGCCAATGATCATTTGGCTATCATGCACTGATCACGTGGCTGATCATGCACTGATGCTGTGACTGAGCATGCACTGATGACGTGGCTGATCATACAGTGATCACGTGATTGATCATGAACTGATCATGTGGCTGATCATGCACTAATCACGTTGATGATCATGTAGTGGTTAGGTGGCTATCATTCACTGATCATGTGACTGATCATGCACTGATCAGGTGACTGATCATGCACTGAACACGTGCCTGATCATGCACTGATGACGTGGCTGATCATACTCTGATCAAGTTGATGATCATGCACTAATCACTTTGCTTAACATGCACTGATCAGGTGGCTATGATGCACTGATTACGTGGCTGATCATACACTGATTACGTGGCTGATCATGCTCTGATCACGTGACTGATCATGCACTGATCACGAAGCTGATCATACAATGATCATGTGATTGTGCATGCACTGATCACGTGGCTGATCATGCACTGATGATGTGGCTGATCATGTACTGATAACCTGGCTATCATGCACTGATCACATGGCTGATCATACAATGATCTGGTGGCTGAACATGCACTGATCATGTGGATGATCATGCACTGATAACGTGACTGATCATGCACTGATGACGTGGCTATCATGCACTGATCACGTGACTGCGCATGCACTGATGACGTGGCTGATCATACAGTGATCACGTGATTGATCATGCACTGATCATGTGGCTGATCATGCACTAATCACGTTGCTGATCATGTAGTGGTTAGGTGGCTATCATGCACTGATCATGTGACTGATCATGCACTGATCAGGTGACTGATCATGCACTGAACACGTGCCTGATCATGCACTGATGACGTGGCTGATCATACTCTGATCAAGTTGATGATCATGCACTAATCACTTTGCTTAACATGCACTGATCAGGTGGCTATGATGCACTGATTACGTGGCTGATCATACACTGATTACCTGGCTGATCATGCTCTGATCACGTGACTGATCATGCACTGATCACGAAGCTGATCATACAATGATCACGTGACTCTGCATGCACTGATCACAAGGCTGATCATCCACTGATCACGTGGTTGATCATGCACTTATCTGGTGGCTATCATGCATTGATCACGTGGATGATCATACACTGATCACATGACTGATCACGCACTGATCACGTGGCTATCATGCACAGATCACGTGACTGCACAGGAATTGATCACGTAACTGTAGCCAATGATCATTTGGCTATCATGCACTGATCACGTGGCTGATCATGCACTGATCCTGTGACTGAGCATGCACTGATAACGTGGCTGATCATACAGTGATCACGTGATTGATCATGCACTGATCATGTGGCTGATCATGCACTAATCACGTTGCTGATCATGTAGGGGTCAGGTGGCTATCATGCACTGACCACGTGACTGATCATGCACTGATCAGGTGACTGATCATGCACTGATCACGTACCTGATCATGCACTGATGACGTGGCTGATTGTACTCTGATCAAGTTGATGATCATGCACTAATCACTTTGCTTATCATGCACTGATCTGGTGGCTATGATGCACTGATTACGTGGCTGATCATACACTGATTATGTGGCTGATCATGCTCTGATCACGTGACTGATCATGCACTGATCACGTTCCTGATCATGCACTGATCACGTGGCTGATCATGCACTGATCACAAAGCTAATCATGCACTGATCACGTGACTCTGCATGCCCTGATCACAAGGCTGATCATGCACTGATCACGTGTCTGATCATCCACTGATCACGTGGTTGATCATGCACTTATCTGGTGGCTATCATGCATTGATCACGTGGATGATCATACACTGATCACATGACTGATCATGCACTGATCACGTGGCTATCATGCACTGATCACGTGACTGATCATGCACTGAAGACGTGACTAATCATGCACTGATCACGTCCTGACCATGCACTGATCTTGTTGCTGATCATGCAATTATCACGAAGCTGAGCATACACTGATCACGTGACTGTGCATGAACTGATCACGTGGCTTATCATACACTGATCACGTGGCTGTACATGCACTCATCACGTGCCTGATCATACACTGATCACATTACTGATAATGCACTGAACACGTGCCTAATCATGCACTGATCACGTGGCTGATCATGCACTGATCACGAAGCTGATCATACACTGATTACGTGACTGCATGCACTGATCATTTGGCTGATCTTGCACTGTTCATGTGGCTGATCGTGCACTGATCACGTGGTTGATCATACACTGATCACGTGACTGATCATAAACTAATCACATTGCAGTTCATGCACTGATCTCGTGCCTGTTCATGCACTGACCACGTGTCTGATCATGTACTCATCACGAAGCTGATCATACAATGATCACGTGACTCTGCATGCACTGATCACAAGGCTGATCATGCACTGATCACGTGTCTGATCATACACTGATCACGTGACTGATCAGGCACTGATCACGTTCCTGATAACGCACTGATCACCTGGCTGATCATGCACTGATCATGAAGCTGATCATACACTGATCACGTGACTCTGCATGCACTGATCACAAGGCTGATCATCCACTGATCACGTGGTTGATCATGCACTTATCTGGTGGCTATCATGCATTGATCACGTGGATGATCATACACTGATCACATGACTGATCATGCACTGATCACGTGGCTATCATGCACTGATCACGTGGATGATCATACATTGAACATGTGACTGATCATGCACTGATCACCTGGCTGTCATGCACTGATCACGTGGATGATCATACATTGAACATGTGACTGATCATGCACTGATCACCTGGCTATCATGCACTGATCACGTAGCTGATCATGCACTGTTCACGTTGCTATCATGCACTGATCACGTGACTGATCATGCACTGAAGACGTGACTAATCATGCACTGATCACGTCCTGACCATGCACTGATCTCGTTGCTGATCATGCAATTATCACGAAGCTGAGCATACACTGATCACGTGACTGTGCATGAACTGATCACGTGGCTTATCATACACTGATCACGTGGCTGTACATGCACTCATCACGTGCCTGTTCATACACTGATGACATTACTGATAATGCACTGAACACGTGCCTAATCATGCACTGATCACGTGGCTGATCATGCACTGATCACGTGGCTGATCATGCACTGATCACGAAGCTGATCATACACTGATTACGTGACTGCATGCACTGATCATTTGGCTGATCTTGCACTGTTCATGTGGCTGATCGTGCACTGATCACGTGGTTAATCATACACTGATCACGTGGCTGATCATGAACTAATCACATTGCAGTTCATGCACTGATCTCGTGCCTGTTCATGCAATGATCAGGTGACTGATCATGCACTGACCACGTGTCTGATCATGTACTGATCAGGAAGCTGATCATACAATGATCACGTGACTGTGCATGCACTGATCACTTGGCTGATCATGCACTGATGACGTGGCTGATCATGTACTGGTAACCTGGCTATCATGCACTGATCACATGGCTGATCATACAATGATCAGGTGGCTGATCATGCACTGATCATGTGGATGATCATGCACTGATCATGTGGCTGATCATGCACTGATAAAGTGGTTGATCATGCACTGATGACGTGGCTATCATGCACTGATCACGTGACTGCGCATGCACTGAATATTGGATGATCATACACTGATCACGTGACTAATCACACACTGATCACGTGACTGAATACGCACTGATCACGTGGCTATCATGCACTGATCACGTGGCTGCGCATGAATTGATCACGTAACTGTAGGCAATGATCACTTGGCTATCATGCACTGATCACGTGGCTGGTCATGCACTGATCATGTGACTGAGCATGCACTGAGGACGTGGCTGATCAAACAGTAATCACGTGATTGATCATGAACTGAACATGTGGCTGATCATGCACTCATCACGTTGCTGATCATGCACTGATCAGGTGGCTATCATGCACTGATCACGTGACTGTGCATGCACTGATTATTGGATGATCATACATTGATCACGTGACTGATCACACACTGATCACATGACTGATCACGCACTGATCACGTGGCTATCATGCACAGATCACGTGACTGCACATGAATTGATCACGTAACTGTAGCCAATGATCATTTGGCTATCATGCACTGATCACGTGGCTGCGCATGAATTGATCACGTAACTGTAGGCAATGATCACTTGGCTATCATGCACTGATCACGTGGCTGGTCATGCAATTATCACGTGACTGTTTATGATCTTATTGTGTAGCTATCATGCACTGATCACATGACTGCGCCTGCCATGATCATGTGACTGATCTTGCACTGATCAGGTGGCTATCATGCACTGATTACGTGGCTAATCATACATTGATCACGTAACTAATCATGCACTGATCACAAAGCTGATCATACACTGATCACGTGACTGTGCATGCACTGATCACGTGGCTGATCATGCACTGATCACGTGGCTGACCCTGCAATTATCACGTGACTGATTATGCACTCATTGCCTAGCTGTCATGCCCTGATCACATGACTGCACATGCCATGATCACGTGACTGATCATGCACTTATCACTTGGCTATCATTCACTGATCACGTGGCTTATCATACATTGTTCACGTAACTAATCACGCACTGATCACGAAGCTGATCATACACTAATCACGTGACTGTGCATGCACTGATCACGTGGATGATCATGCGCTGATCACGTGGCTGATCATGCACTAATCACGTTGCTTATCATGCACTGATCAGGTGGCTATCATGCACTGATTACGTGGCTAATCATACATTGATCACGTAACTAATCATGCACTGATCACTTGGGGATCTTGCACTGATCAAGTGGCCGATCATGCACTGATCACGTAGCTATCATGCACTGATCACATGACTGCCTATGAACTGATCACGAGGATATCATACGCTGTTTAAGAGACAGATCATGCTCTGATCACGTGACTGATCATGCACTCATGTGGTGGCTATCATTAATTGATCACGTGGTTGATCATACACTGATGACGTGACTGATCATGCACTCTTAACATGCCTGATCATGCACTGATCACGTGGCTGATCATGCACGGATCACGTGTCTGATCGTACACTGATCACGTGGATGATCATTCACTAATCACGTTGCTTATCATGCACTAATCAGGTGGCTATCATGCACTGGTCACGTGGCTGATCATACACTGATCACGTGACTGCGTATGCACTTATCACGTGACGGATCATGCCCTGATCACATGGCTGTCATGCACTAATCACGTGTCTACCATGCACTGATCATGTGACTGCGCATGAATTGATCACGTACCTGTTCATGCACTCATTACGTGGCTTTCATGGACTGATCACGTGTCTGATCCTGCAATTATCACGTGACTGTTTATGATCTTATTGTGTAGCTATCATGCACTGATCACATGACTGCGCCTGCCATGATCATGTGACTGAACTTGCACTGATCAGGTGGCTATCATGCACTGATTACGTGGCTAATCATACATTCATCACGTAACTAATCATGCACTGATCACTTGGCAATCTTGCACTGATCAAGTGGCCGATCATGCACTGATCACGTAGCTATCATGCACTGATCACATGACTGCGCATGAACTGATCACGTGGATATCATAGGCTGATGAAGAGACAGATCATGCACTGATCACGTGACTGATCATGCACTCATGTGGTGGCTCTCATTGATTGATCACGTGGTTGATCATACACTGATGACGTGACTGATCATGCACTCTTCACACGCCTGATCATGCACCGATCACGTGGCTGATCATACACCGATCACATGACAGATCATGCAATGATCACTTGCCTGATCATGCACTGATCACGTGACTGATTATGCACTGATCTCGTATTTATCATGCACTGATCACATGACTCTGCATGCCATGATCACGTGACTGATCATGCACTGATCACGTGGCTGTCATGCACTGATCATGTGGCTAATCATACATTGATCACCTAAATAATCATGCACTGATCACGTGGCGATCTTGCACTGATCAAGTGGCTGATCAGGCACTGATCACTTAGCTATCATGCACTGATCACATGACTGCGCAAGAACTGATCACGTGGATATCATACACTGGACACGTGAGAGATCATGCACTGATCACGTGACTGATCATGAACTGATCTGGTGGTTATCATGCATTGATCACGTGGTTGATCATACACTGAACACGAGACTGCGCAAGCACTGATCACGTGACTGATCATGCACTGATCACGTGGCTATCATGCACTGATCACGTGACTGCGCATGAATTGATCACGTAACTGTAGGCAATGATCACTTGGCTATCATGCACTGATCACGTGGCTGATAATGCACTGATCCTGTGACTGAGCATGCACTGATGACGTGGCTGATCATACAGTGATCACGTGATTGATCATGAGCTGATCATGTGGCTGATCATGCACTAATCACGTTGCTGATCATGCACTCGTCAGGTGGCTATCATGCACTGATCACGTGACTGCACATGCACTGATTATTGGATGATCATACATTGATCACGTGACTGATCACACACTGATCACGTGACTGATCACGCACTGATCACGTGGCTATCATGCACAGATCACGTGACTGCACATGAATTGATCACGTAACTGTAGCCAATGATAATTTGGCTATCATGCACTGATCACGTGGCTGATCATGCACTGATCATGTGACTGACCATGCACTGATAATGTGGCTAATCATACAGTGATCACATGATTGATCATGCACTGATCATGTGGCTGATCATGCACTAATCACGTTGCTGATCATGTAGTGGTCAGGTGGCTATCATGCACTGATCAGGTGACTGATCATGCACTGATCAGGTGACTGATCATGCACTGATCACGTGGCTAATCATGCACTAATCACGTTGCTGATCATGTAGTGGTCAGGTGGCTATCATGCACTGATCACGTGACTGATCATGCACTGATCAGGTGACTGATCATGCACTGATCACGTGCCTGATCATGCACTGATGACGTGGCTGATCATACTCTGATCAAGTTGATGATCATGCACTAATCACTTTGCTTATCATGCACTGATCAGGTGGCTATCATGCACTGATAACGTGGCTGATCATACACTGATTACGTGGCTGATCATGCACTGATTACGTGGCTGATCATGCACTGATCACGTGGCTGATCATACTCTGATCAAGTGGATGATCATGCACTTATCACTTTGCTTATCATGCACTGATCAGGTGGCTATCATGCACTGATCACCTGGCTGATCATACACTGAACACGTGACTGCACAAGCACTGATCACGTGACTGATCATGCACTGACCACGTGGCTGTCATGCACTGAACAGGAGTCTATCATGCATTGATCACGTGACTGCGCATGAACTGATCACGTCCCTCTTCATGCACTGTTTACGTGGCTATCATGCACTGATCACGTGACTGATTATGCACTGATTGCGTAGCTGTCTTGCACTGATCACATGACTGCGCATGCCATGATCACTTGACTGACATGCACTTACCACTTGGCTATCATTTACTGATCACGTGTCTATCATTCACTGAACACGGGGCTGATCATACCCTGATCACGTTAGTGCGCATGCACTGATCACGTGAATGATCATGCACTGATCACGTGGTTATCATTCCCTGATCAGGAGTCTATCATGCACTGATTACGTGAATGCTCATGAACTGATCAAGTACCTCTTCATGCACTGTTTACGTGGCTATCAGGCACTGATCACGTGACTGATTATGCACTCATTGCGTAGCTGTCATGCCCTCATCACATGACTGTGCATGCCATGATCACGTGACTGATCATGCACTTATCACTTGGCTATCATTCACTGATCACGTGGCTTATCATACATTGTTCACGTAACTAATCACGCACTTATCACGAAGCTGATCATACACTAATAACGTGACTGTGCATGCACTGATCACGTGGATGATCATGCACTGACCACGTGCCTGATCATGCACTAATCATGTTGCTTATCATGCACTGATCAGGTGGCTATCATGCACTGATTACGTGGCTAATCATACATTGATCACGTAACTAATCATGCACTGATCACGTGCCTGATCATGCACTGATGATGTGGCTGATCATACTCTGTTCAAGTTGATGATCATGCACTAATCACTTTGCTTATCATGCACTGATCAGGTGGCTGATCATACACTGAACACGTGGCTGATCATGCACTGATCACGTGACTCATCATGCACTGACCACGTGGCTGTCATGCACTGATCAAGAAGCTGATCATACACTGATTATGTGACTGCATGCACTGATCATTTGGCTGATCTTGCACTGTTCATGTGGCTGATCGTGCACTGATCACGTGGTTGATCATACACTGATCACGTGACTGATCATAAACTAATCACATTGCAGTTCATGCACTGATCTCGTGCCTGTCCATGCACTGACCACGTGTCTGATCATGTACTGATCACGAAGCTGATCATACAATGATCACGTGACTCTGCATGCACTGATCACAAGGCTGATCATGCACTGATCACGTGTCTGATCATACACTGATCACGTGACTGATCAGGCACTGATCACGTTCCTGATAACGCACTGATCACCTGGCTGATCATGCACTGATCACGAAGCTGATCATACACTGATCACGTGACTCTGCATGCACTGATCACAAGGCTGATCATCCACTGATCACGTGGTTGATCATGCACTTATCTGGTGGCTATCATGCATTGATCACGTGGATGATCATACACTGATCACATGACTGATCATGCACTGATCACGTGGCTATCATGCACTGATCACGTGGATGATCATACATTGAACATGTGACTGATCATGCACTGATCACCTGGCTGTCATGCACTGATCACGTGGATGATCATACATTGAACATGTGACTGATCATGCACTGATCACCTGGCTATCATGCACTGATCACGTAGCTGATCATGCACTGTTCACGTTGCTATCATGCACTGATCACGTGACTGATCATGCACTGAAGACGTGACTAATCATGCACTGATCACGTCCTGACCATGCACTGATCTCGTTGCTGATCATGCAATTATCACGAAGCTGAGCATACACTGATCACGTGACTGTGCATGAACTGATCACGTGGCTTATCATACACTGATCACGTGGCTGTACATGCACTCATCACGTGCCTGATCATACACTGATCACATTACTGATAATGCACTGAACACGTGCCTAATCATGCACTGATCACGTGGCTGATCATGCACTGATCACGAAGCTGATCATACACTGATTACGTGACTGCATGCACTGATCATTTGGCTGATCTTGCACTGTTCATGTGGCTGATCGTGCACTGATCACCCGGTTGATCATACACTGATCACGTGGCTGATCATGAACTAATCACATTGCAGTTCATGCACTGATCTCGTGCCTGTTCATGCAATGATCAGGTGACTGATCATGCACTGACCACGTGTCTGATCATGTACTGATCACGAAGCTGATCATACAATGATCACGTGACTGTGCATGCACTGATCACTTGGCTGATCATGCACTGATGACGTGGCTGATCATGTACTGGTAACCTGGCTATCATGCACTGATCACCTGGCTGGTCATGCACTGATCATGTGACTGAGCATGCACTGAGGACGTGGCTGATTAAACAGTGATCACGTGATTGATCATGAACTGAACATGTGGCTGATCATGCACTCATCACGTTGCTGATCATGCACTGATCAGGTGGCTATCATGCACTGATCACGTGACTGCGCATGCACTGATTATTGGATGATCATACATTGATCACGTGACTGATCACACACTGATCACATGACTGATCACGCACTGATCACGTGGCTATCATGCACAGATCACGTGACTGCACATGAATTGATCACGTAACTGTAGCCAATGATCATTTGGCTATCATGCACTGATCACGTGGCTGCGCATGAATTGATCACGTAACTGTAGGCAATGATCACTTGGCTATCATGCACTGATCACGTGGCTGGTCATGCACTGATCATGTGACTGAGCATGCACTGATGACGTGGCTGATCAAACAGTGATCACGTGATTGATCATGACCTGATCATGTGGCTGATCATGCACTCATCACGTTGCTGATCATGCACTGGTCAGGTGGCTATCATGCACTTATCACATGACTGTGCATGCACTGAGTTTTGGATGATCATACATTGATCACGTGACTGATCACACACTGATCACATGACTGATCACACACTGATCACGTGGCTATCATGCACAGATCACGTGACTGCACATTAATTGATCACGTAACTGTAGCCAATGATCATTTGGCTATCATGCACTGATCACGTGGCTGATCATGCACTGATGCTGTGACTGAGCATGCACTGATGACGTGGCTGATCATACAGTGATCACGTGATTGATCATGCACTGATCATGTGGCTGATCATGCACTAATCACGTTGCTGATCATGTAGTGGTTCGGTAGCTATCATGCACTGATCACGTGACTGATCATGCACTGATCACGTGCCTGATCATACTCTGATCAAGTTGATGATCATGCACTAATCACTTAGCTTATCATGCACTGATCAGGTGGCTATGATGCACTGATTACGTGACTGATCATACACTGATTACGTGGCTGATCATGCTCTGATCACGTGACTGATCATGCACTGATCACGAAGCTGATCATACAATTATCACGTGATTGTGCATGCACTGATCACTTGGCTGATCATGCACTGATGATGTGCCTGATCATGTACTGATAACCTGGCTATCATGCACTGATCACATGGATGATCATACAATGATCACGTGACTGATCATGCACTGATGACGTGGCTATCATGCACTGATCACGTGACTGCGCATGCACTGATGACGTGGCTGATCATACAGTGATCACGTGATTGATCATGAACTGATCATGTGGCTGATCATGCACTAATCACGTTGCTGATCATGCACTGGTCAGGTGGCTATCATGCACTGATCACGTGACTGCGCATGCACTGAGTATTGGATGATCCAACATTGATCACGTGACTGATCACACACTGATCACATGACTGATCACGCACTGATCACGTGGCTATCATGCACAGATCACGTGACTGCACATGAATTCATCACGTAACTGTAGCCAATGATCATTTGGCTATCATGCACTGATCACGTGGCTGACCATGCACTGATGCTGTGACTGAGCATGCACTGATGACGTGGCTGATCATAACAGTGATCACGTGATTGATCATGCACTGATCATGTGGCTGATCATGCACTAATCACGTTGCTGATCATGTAGTGGTCAGGTGGCTATCATGCACTGATCACGTGATGGATCTTCCACTGATCAGGTGACTGACCATGCACTGATCACGTGCCTGATCATGCACTGATGACGTGGCTGATCATACTCTGATCAATTTGATGATCATGCACTAATCACTTTGCTTATCATGCACTGATCGGGTGGCTATGATGCACTGATTAGTGGCTGATCATAACACTGATGACGTGGCTGATCATGCTCTGATCACGTGACTGATCATGCACTGATCACGTTCCTGATCATGCACTGATCACGTGGCTGATCATGCACTGATCACAAAGCTGATCATGCACTGATCACGTGACTCTACATGCACTGATCACAAGGCTGATCATGCACTGATCACGTGTCTGATCATACACTGATCACGTGACTCTGCATGCACTGATCACAAGGCTGATCATCCACTGATCACGTGGTTGATCATGCACTTATCTGGTGGCTATCATGCATTGATCACGTGGATGATCATATACACTGATCACGAGGAGATTGCGAGCACGGATACGTGCTTATCAGCCACTGATTAAGTGGGATGAGCACATTGAACATGTGACTTGATCAGCTGATCCCTGGCTACATGCACTGATACATGTGCTGACATGCACGTATCAAACCGTGCATCAATGCACTGATCACGTGACTGATCATTGTCACATGAAGAAAAACGTGACTAATCATGCACTGACACTCTGACCAATTGGCATTGATCTCGTTGCTGACTCATGCAATTATCACGAAGCTGAGCATGACAACCGGATGCACGAGTGACGTGCAGAACTGATCACGTGGCTTATCAGACACCTGATTCACGTTGGCGGTACAATGCCTCATAGCGTGCCTGATCATAAACCCTGCTTCACATTACGAATAACGCACTAACACGTGCTAACATGCACTGATCACTTGCGGATCATGCACGACACGAGCTGATCATACCTGATACGTGATGCATGCACTGATCATTGGCTGACTTGGCAGCTGTTCATGTGGTGATGTGCTCACTGACACGTGTTGATCATACACTGAATAAGTGGCTGACATGAACAATCACATTGCAGTATGCTACTGATTCGTGCCTGTTCATGCCAATATCAGGTGACTGATCATGCACATGACCACGTGGTTGATCATGTACTGATCACTGAAGCGATCATACTATGATCAGTGACTGTGCAGTGCAAACTGTCACTTGGCTGATCATGCACTGATGGACGGGCTGATCAGTCTGGTAACTTCTATCAGCACTGATCACATGGGATCATACAATGAAGGTGCGCTGATATGCACTGATCATGTGGAAGATATCGCACGATCACGTGACTGATTCATGCACTGATTCAATGTGGCTGATCTTGCCGATAAAGTGTTGATCATGCAGAGACGGGTACATGCACTCGATCACGGTTGAATGGCATGCACTGAAATTGGATGACATACACTGACAGTGACATCACACACTATCAGTGACTGAATACGCACGGATCACGTGGCTTACATCACGACACCTGGGCTGCGAAGAAATTGATCAGTACAGTAGGCAATGATCATTGGCATCATGGCACTGATCACGTGGCTGGTCCACTGATGCATGTGACTGAGCATGCACTGATGAACGTGGCAAGATCAAACAGTGATATGGATTGATCAGACTG